>NC_048295.1:10361510-10661510 GCF_009762535.1 Notolabrus celidotus | reverse complement strand
CATAATAGCTCTGTAACAATATGCACAATTATCATCAATGCGTTCCGCAGCTGTTTGCCTATTTTCGTCTCGGCCAAGGTCACCCTCTCCGCTGCATTTTAGGAAATGAAAATCCCGCTCTTGCTTTTTGCTGAGACCTTAAGGCGTCCATTTTTGCAACCGCATCCCGACTTCTTTGTACTCCTCGTGTCACTCTCAGTCACCCTCATGGAACTAACACAGAAGCCAAGAAGCCAAAGGAGTAAAACACTGCTGCGTGATGACATTTGGAAGACAGGGCAACTTTGGCTCATCTGCAATGAAAATCTCTGCACAAATAATAGAAGATCCTCTCGCATCTGTGTGTGTGTTTGTCTTAGCCCAAGGAGCTAGCCCACCCACAGTCCTACGCTGCACACAGTTTGTGTGCTGCAGCCTGAGATGTCTCACATGCTCTGCATCATGGGTAAAAAGTATTTCGCCAGGACCCAGACTTGGTAAATTTAGTCTCGCTCCTCGCTACATCCCCTGTCAGAAGAAGACCCGTCAGAAACAGGCCTTCCAACCCAAACTTTGGATTCCATGAAGAGTTGTTTTTATCGCCTACACCCCGAGCGATCGGTCCAGAAAAGCTGGTCGTGTTAGGGAAGTCCACCGGCTGGTACTGTGTGGGATTTAGGTCAACAACCCAAATATCTGTATGAAAAGTTAGTTGTGCTGAAACAGAAAGACACAGATGTCCACTTTATCAAATCACAACAAATGTTACCTTAAGACTCTTTTACAAACAGAGAAGGTCCTTTTAACAGGCAGAAACCTCCAGCAGGACCAGACTCATGTTAGACAGCCATCTACTGAGACTGAGTTGGGGCTGGAAAGAGAGAGGGGGAGCGGTGATAGTGATGAGACGAGTAGTAGAAGCTGTTGCCACAGGAGGAGGAACCTACGAGACAAGGGAGCTCAGGGACTCCAGAAAGGTCTATGGTTAGTAACTTTAACAGAGGCAGTGTAGAGATGCTAACACTTTTTTAACCTCAAACATTACAGTTGAAGCGTCTCTGTTTCATCTCCCTCCCTGTAAGGCATGGGCCAGACCAGAATCTGGACCTCAGCTCTTATTGGAAGTGATTTTTAAACACAGTCCAAGTCTGGAATGAAGTCAGCTTACCCTCAGCAAGGAAATATGTGATGTAGTGACAGGCTTATGGCGAGGTAGCTGGTGCCAACTCCCAGTTCAAGTTGCTCTTAATCCAACATAATGTGCAGAGGGTTGATGCGGTGTGATTTAGTGCCAAGAGGTGGCCACCCCTGAGATCTAATTGGCCACCCTGGAAAACAATCCACCCCAAAAATTCTGGCTCTGCCCTTTAACAGTTATCAATTGTACATAACAAAGATGATTTGGTGTAGCAGATTAAGGGCCTGTGTCCACTGACTGCATTTTGTGCTCTGATTTAGCACATTCTCCATTCAAAACCAATGCAATTTAACATTTTCAGTGCTCAGTGTCCTCAGTGTAATTCAACAACAAAGCAGTGTGAGTTGATTTCGTGTTGCTCGTCAGTCACCTCTCACCTAACCGACCAATCAAAATCAAGAAGGGGCGGGACTTAGCTGCTCCTAATGACATTGCTTTTGTAAAACATCCTTGGATTTCCAAAACTTAGCAACAGTTAGTGATGGTGATTAGCGCCCTGAAATTGAGGTGGGAAGTGCTGCCAGTGCCAAAAATGGTATTAATGGACACAGGCCCTTAGAGTGGTCCACATCAGCTTGTCCATCTTGACTGTGCAGCTAAACCTCATTGGTGCTTAGCCTGGTCAGGGTTGAAGGGAGACCTGACATATTCAAGCTAGCAGATGTGATTTCTGTGATGCTGGACTGAAACATTCAAATGCATCTCTCATTTCTCCGACTCCATCCAACCAAATAGACTTGAATGTCTCAAAATATCCCACTTGACATATCTTTGTATCTTTGAGAACTTTGGGATCTCCCCCAGAGTTCCAGCTGAGTACAGTTGAGCAGTCTCTGGCTGCATGGCGGATGTTTGTAATGACTGAATCACCGTGGGTCAGTGGAGTTTAGCACTGGGGCGAATGAACTGTCTCATCAAACATATCTAACATTCATAGCTCAGTGTTGGATTTCACCCATTCAAAAACCAGATGGGTGTATTGTACGCCAGTCAGTCCTGGCTTTATTCTATTCCCCCGCAGTAATTGTGATCCCGTTCGTTCAATTACATTGTGATAAAGAGCGACAATGGGATGGTTTGGATTGCTCTATGTCTGATGTGCAATCCTTGTGTGTTTTGTGTTCTTTCATTCATTGTGATTGAGACAATGATGGCAAGCAAAGGGTTTGCAGTGGCGGGTCCTTTTGTTTGATGTGTGTTGCCGGGAAGACAAAACCCGAGCCATTCTTCTGCTTGAATGAGGTTTCCTTTATTTCCAACAATCCCTTCTGGTAGTAGAAACTTGTAGTTAAGAACCAACACGTTCAAGTTTGTCTATGGTGTATGAAAAGGTGCTGTTTGACTGCAGGAACTGTATCCAGGAACTTTTTGGGGAAGGAACCAGGGTCTAAGTTTTGTTCCAGGGGAGGCAATCAATCAATTTATCCACAGCAGGAGGTCGTCTACGGCAGCTCAGGGGAACCTACGAGACAAGGGAGCTCAGGGACACCAGAAAGGACTATGGTTAGTAACTTTAAAGGGACAGGGAGAGTTAATCCACCCTTTGAAAAGTCCCTCCTCAAAGGGTAGTACTTTCCAAAGGTCCAGGAACTTTGGAAATGCTGAACGTTTCTGATTGGTAGAGTGACCGCTATGCTTTATTTCACCTGCCGTCCACAATATGACGGCAGGATGACAGTCGTCTTCTCAGATCCCGGTGTTACAGTATCAACTGTGACCATGCAAACTTGAGACCTTCAGCAAGAGCATCCTAGTTCAGGTTTTAATTAAATGTCAAAATTTGATCACAGTATTTAATGATCACATAAAGACGTTTGTGAGTGATGCGTCCTGCTGAAAGTCGCCATTTAAAAGGGTCGCTCTTTACAGCGGAACACCGGTGGATCTCTGCCACGGCTTTGTATTCTTGCTTTAAGTGAAGTTTTAACAGGCAGAAACCTCGAGCAGAACCAGACTCAGGGACTCTAGAAAGGTCTCTGGATAATAACCAATGAGAGATCACCATGAGGGGAACACTGGACCCCAACTTCCTCTGATAGGGGAACATGCAGCGACTTCCTGTCCTGTTATCCAGGCAACAGCAGCAGGATTGGCATTAAGTTACGTAAACCATAATAGTCGTAGTGGTGGCAAAGTGTAATGTGACAGTTGCCTCATTTGTGATTAAATGTGTAAGTGCACAGCTCTGAGATGTAGGAGAGCTGAATGAGGCTGCAGAGAATCTGTTTCCATGGAAGCAAGTCCGACCGTGGAATCAGAGGGAGTACTTTTTTTTTTCTTTTAAATCATCTTTCAATCAATGTCTCTCTCTCTCTCTTTGTGTGTGTGTGTGTGTGTGTGTGCGACAGATTATTTAACCAAGGTACATTCAGCATGTCTGTGTCTTAATGGGAATCTACCATGTTTCATTTCCCCCAGCGGAGCAACTGAGCGCCCCCAGGAGTGCTCTCCCGGTCGGACTAGTTGCTCCCCGAGTGCTCCTCACGTTGGCCTAAGTGCTCTCCTAGTTAGCTTGATTGCTCCTGTAGCCGGCCTAATTGCTATGTAACCTCCCAAGGGCACTCGTGATCAAGCCAAGTGGCCTTTTGATTAGCACTACTGATGTTCTCAGCTTAGGAGAGGGGGAAATAACACGACTGGAGGACGGGACCTCGACAGGTGGCTTTCGGACCATTGGAGTCTCAGCGTCACTTCTGTGTCGTTTTGATGAAGATGCAGTCGACACATCGTTATACAGTTGTTGTTTTTGGCCAACCTTGTGCAACATAACCCCCCCTCGGCTGTCACTTCCTGCTGTTTCCCAAGAAAAGTGTGACGAATACTTGCTCCGAGCAACCTTTCCACATATGACTTTGTTTATTCCCCCTCATTAAAGTCGCCGAAAGCCTTCTTAGTATCCACTACTACTACTTGCGTATTCTTTTTAACTCTGCTAATTAGCTTGAAGTTTGGAGATTCTCTTCTTATCCTAAAGGCCAACTTAATCCAGTGAATCTGCTTTTATGTCTGACTCAGCTCCACGAATGTGTTACAAAGCATTGCAGGTGTATCTTTGAATTCTTGTGTGGATGTTTTGAATCCGAAATCCATGGTAATCGCTATTTACACACTTCCAATTAGTGTCTTCCGGCATTGTTTTTAATGTTTGAGTCGATCTCTGTGTGGAAAATCCCAAATCCCAAATGTCAAGCCCTACAGTTGTTTCTGCTGCCGTGTCAGATAAGGTCAGCCTTAATATGTGAGTTATCTATAAACAGCGCCTGCTACAACTCCTCTCTAAGAGTTTTCAAAAACAGAAACAGACATTCACCTTTAATAAAATCATACACACATTAAGGCTTAACTCAAAATGACATAACTCATCTGCCAGGTCCAGCTAACACACAAACAAATAGTATGTGCTAGACGAATGTTAGCTTAATGCGCTGTAACTGTATGCTAGCTATTCAATGCATCTGAACCGAAAAATAGTTGTGTTCTGAACAGCTTTGGAATGATGCTTTGGAAAATGTTTGGTTAAAAATTGTGCAACAAATGTAAGAAAATAATAAATGTACATTAGCTTAGTGCGCCATTTGAAGCTAGCAACAATCGCTCTCTGTCCTATTTTGTTAAACATGTCTGAAACATGCTTTGGTATGATGTTAGTAACTGTGTCAAACAAAAGACAATAATTTAACAATATGAAGAAAATTGTCATGTGCAATGCTAGCATTAGCCTAGTGTGCTGTAAATTTAAGCTAGTAGCAATCACTTACCAATCAACTATTTTTCAATGCACGTTCTTTGAAAACGTTTTATTAACCGCTTTGGATAAATGTTATGAAAGTCTGCAAAACTAAAAGGAAATATGGTGTGAAAAACAAGCATTAGCCTACATGCTGCAACTTTAAGCTAGCAGCATCACTGTCAAACCAAATTAAATGATTGTGCACTGAAAAATGTTATTTGAACTGACATTAGTAAGCTATGTCAAATTAAAAATGATCTAACAAAAATAGAATTAGTTACCAAACAGCGTTAGATTAGCTCGCTGTAGCTTTAAGCTAGCAGCTATCACACTCCAGCCAGTTAATATAAAAATGTCATGCAAAAAAACTTTTATTTACAGTTTTGAACTAATGTTAGGAAGGTGTGTAATACTAAAAGAAATTTAGTCATTTGCTAAACAGGCATTAGCCTAGCAGGCTGTAACTTTAAGCTAGCAGCTAGCACTCTCAAACCAAATTTAATGAATGTTTCCCCAAAAAATGTTGTCTTCATCTGATATTCGTAAACTGTGTAAAATTAGAAGTATTTTTCACATATAGAATACAAATGAGCATTAGATTAGCTCGCTGTAGCTTTAAGCTAGCAGCAATCCCTTTTAATACATCTTTTGGATGTTAGGAAGCTGTTATTCGCCTGCAGAAAAAAAACATTTAACCAAAGAGAAGAACGTAGTCATGTGCAAAACAAACATTAGCGTAGCATGCTGTAACTTTAAGCTAGCAGCGATCACTCACAACACAACAGTTTTTTTTAAACTGTTTATTTAGCTTTGAACTCTAAACTTGAACACTATGTACTTTGAGGGTTCCTGTTTAAATTTAAAGCGTGACCTGATGAATTTGGAAATGAAGGATAGAGAAACCACTTTGACATTTTAAACAGACTCCTCTTTGATCACAAATTAGGTCTCTGAATCCTTCTGATCGGGTTCACTGGAGCAGGTCCTGAACTCCTCTGACACGGCTAACACAGCAGTATAGTTCCAGTTGTTGCATGAAGGATGTGAGGCGCAAACAGGATGGGAACTCAACGCTCGTGGAGGAGAAAGAAAACAACTTGCCTGACATTTAGAGCTGGATAATGTAAAAGCAAACACATGTCGAACACGCGCCTACTCTTAACCCTCCTGCTGACGGACGCCTTCATCACGCCGCCCTGTGATGCCGGGTCACCTGACTTCCCAACCCTGCCTTTTTGACAAACATGTACAGGGCTGCGGCGTGTGACGCGGAGAATGCTAATTAGCTTCTCTTGACTCAGGTCCAGGCTTGCATGTTATGTGATCACTATGCGCTGGCGGTGGAACCTGTCCTTGCGGTGTTGTGCAATGGAGTGGTGCTATGTTTGTGTCCAAGTCGGTGTGCTGTTTGATGAAATTGAGCACCCAAACTCTGAATTTATGGCCAAAGGGATATTTTAAACACATTTTCTGATAATTAAAGGTAATTTTACACACTTGTGAACCTGTTTTTATGTAACCACAATGTGTCATGGAAGATTACTTTCTTCTGACTCAAGCCACAGCATGTTTTCCCTGTAACCTTCCTTGACAGTGTTTTCCTTACCTTGTTGCTCTCCTTGTGGTTTGCAATGATTTATAGTCGGTAATGAGATATTTTGCAGCCCGACTGTGGTTGTTTGTTTGAGCTATGGCCTACTGAAATAATATTTCAAAGACATAATAAAGCAGCTCTGCAGGCCGTTGAACCTTAACTGCTTTGTGCGCGACAGGAATGAGCAACTCGGTGTAATTCCCTCTGTGTTCCGACGATTTCAACCTCTCTTCAGAATATTTCTCATTTCAAAAACGCTGTTTCTTCTTTGTGTCCAATTCCACTTCGACACAGTCATCCAGACTCAAAGGGCAAAGGTGGGCCAGATGCAAAAGGCACCACAGGAGAAGGTGGGGGACATGGCAGGTGTCGGATTTGATCCCACTCCCCTCAGGGCGACACACTTCAAGTGGATGACAGAGTGTATGAAACAGGTGCCTGAGCGGGTGCAGATGTCTGACAGGAAAGGACGGGAAAAGAAATGCATCATAGCTCAGTACAGCTCAGGACAGGTCCAGAATACGTAAGGATTTAAACAGAACAGGTGTTGCAAGACTTTCTGCATCCTAAATACTTCTGTCCCAAAAGCCATTTCCATCAGTAGTCCCCTCTATTGAGCACACTTGATCTGTGTTATGGAAGTAGTCTCAATTAATGGATCTGTACTTATGTTGCACTTCTCTAGACTGTACAACCACTTTCACAATATGGGGCCAATTGCACCGCCAGTCCACGTCTCTGCAAAGGTCACTTGAGTACAAACCACTCTACAGCTACGCCACACCTGCCCTTCAGTGACATCATCCATTGACTCCTAAATTGGCACTGTAAAGCCCAAAGATGGCGGTCACAAAGGGGCGGTCACCAGAGATTTTGACAGGGGTGGCCTGCCCTCCCATTGCACTCTTGCACAATAAAAGTAATGTAACACTCAGGTCAGTGTGCCCATCTGTTGTTGCTATAGGGCTTGAGTTTCCCATGTTCAGGGTATTCTGGGGATGTTTTTGTGCAGTATTTGTCATTATTTTGGATTTGTATAAATAATAATAGACATACATTTAAATATATAGACATATTTGTCCATCCCCATGTTGGTAAGAGCATTAACATGTCAGAAAAAGGCCCTTAATGGTGCATTTAGTTGAGATATTAATATGGGATTAAAATAATTAATCCTTTAACAGCACTAAAATGAATATATTCAATTTGTATTATACTTTAATGTTACAAGTAAAAGTAGATCTGATAAGTGGGGATAGAAAGGGGGGCAAAAATTTTGTTTTTATGTAAAATATTCTCACCATAACCTTAGAATTCAATCCATGTAAAATGTTACTTAATATTTTTTATATATGTTATTCAATATATATTTATGTATAATTCAATTTTTGTAACTTTTTCATGTTTTTATATTTAACAATGAATTTGTATTATTTTTAACCATGTACCGTTTGAGCTTTAATTTTCAGTAAAAATTGGAATTATGGGCTTGAACTCAACAAAAAAAAAAATTAGCATGTAAGTGGTCTTGTTTGATTTTGTAGCTCTTAGAGAGGCCCCATAGCTTAAATCTCCTCACAGGAGCTTTAATGTTTGGTAAAAATGTTAATTATGGGCTTTAATGGAGGGGGGCGGGGTCTGCAGTTTTTCAAACCAATGTTCTTAACACTAGAGGTTACAGCAAAAAACCACTTAAATACAACTTTCTATAAACTGGCTTTAAGCCGGTCGAACCCTCATTAGAGCCCCTTCTAAATTAAAGCAGCAGAGCACATATTACCCCCCCTCCTCATTCAGATTGATGTTGTTTGCAAGGCCTTTACATCCCTCTCACCCTGCAATAAGAATTCAATTAATGCTAACCTTTGAATAACACTAACCGATACCCGACCATTAGCTCTGCTCAGGCGTCCAAACTAAAATGCAGCAGAGGAAACCCTCACACAATGCACTGCACACCCTTGAGTATGACTCAACGTATACTGCACATGCATTACTCATGCAGCCCGAACCCCATTGATGTATTATTGAGCTGAAATCTTATTAGCACTCCAATCCCATTCGTCATACGCTGCCCTTGCCTTCAGCACCCTTCCTCTTCTTTTACCTGTGAGTCATAACGCTCCCGATAACGTCGCCCTTGTCTCGTGCGCACCTGTTTGAGCTCATTTGACACCGCTCCTTATCCTGTAACCACACCTTCGTCACAAGCCACCACAAAAGACGCCAATTTCCTGCTTTATTGTTCGCCGGGGACGCCGTTTAATTAAACCCAACGCTGCTTTTGTGCTCCTCAAACAAAGCTATTGTAATCAAGCTGAGAGGAACCATGGTACCCATTCTTCTTCCTTCCTTCCTTTTCCTTTTTTTATTGACTCCGCACTTCCAGGTAAGCGGGAATGATGAACACATCCCGAGCCGTGAGCGCGGCTGACGTAAATCCTGCTGAAAGAGGACAGCTTGTGCCGCCTGATGAAGTGGCCTCGGGGGGGGCGAGACCTCTGCCACATGCTCCCTCGGTCTATTGCTCTCTGATTCCTGCTTTATTTGGCTCGGGTGCCTGTCACTCTGCATGTCTGCCCCCCCTACACTCAGTCCCTGTCTGTCTGCCTGCCTGCCTCGTCCACCAGCCCAGTATCTCAGAGCCACATGCAATCTGTTTGGGTCATTGTGCAAAGGGTGGTCATTGTGGTTCAGTAATCCAGATAGAATTGAGTTGCAGTTTTGCATACATCTCTGCACCTACACACTGAGTCCTGGCTCCTATCCATGGACGTGTTCCAATTCAAAGGCCCGGAATAACATTTTCAACCATGGCTGCTTTCATTAAAGCGTTAGAACCTCAGAGGTGGGATGAGAGGAATGAAATATTTCAGCACCAATTAATAAGTCCTCTTTTTTTTTTCTCCTCTCTCCCCCTGAGAATGTATAAAACATTAGGAGGGAAGAAATGCAGATTTTACACTTCTCCACAGAGCCAGAGTTAACTTCCAGCAGAGCATTGCAGAGTGGAGGGGAAGCAGCGCTGTTAATTGTTAGTTTTGGTGGCCCTCTGCTGGCCGTTTGGTGCACCCGCATGTGACACTGGAGATCAGCCAGGGAGCTCCACATGGAGTGATGCTGATTGCTCTACTTCCTCTCCTACTGCTTTCCCTTGGAGAGTTTAGAACACATGCTGTAGCTATCTTTGCATTTTAGGAATCACACATGTGCACATGGCATCTGTTCACTTAATTGTTATTCATGTAAAAAACTCTACTAAGCAATAAATCATATTTT
Source organism: Notolabrus celidotus (assembly GCF_009762535.1). Lineage (NCBI taxonomy): Eukaryota > Metazoa > Chordata > Actinopteri > Labriformes > Labridae > Notolabrus > Notolabrus celidotus. Next base: position 10,651,730 of record NC_048295.1, on the reverse strand, counting down.
GTACTGTATAATATTTTGTAGATAAAGATAAAACAGTGGGTTTGGAGGGGGGCTCAGACACTGATTGGGGGGGTCACAAGATGCCTTAAAAATGAAAAAATTGAATTATTTAAAATTGCATTTTAATTTTTAAATCATTAATTTTATGATTATTATTATTATTGAGTTGTTTGAAATATTATTACTATTATTCATCATAATTATTATAATATTAATAATATAAGAACTAATAATAGTACTTCTACTGATGGTAATACTAATGATAATTATAATAATTAGTTTAATTACAATAATAATATTAATAATAATGGAAAATATTTTTTTAAATGTACGTTATTAGTATTATTAATGTTATGTTTTAATTACTTTTATTATGATTATTATTATAATTATCATATTAATGATATAATAGTACTTCTACTACTACAACTACAACTATTAATAGAAATAATAACAATGAAAATAATAATACAAAATATTATTATTTGTATTATTATAATTAAAATTACAAAAATAATAATATAATCATTATTTTTTTTAAATGTTACTAGTACGATTTATGTTGTTGTTTTTAATCTTTTAGTATTTTTGTTATTTATTATTATTATTATTATTATTTTATTATTATTATTATTACAATAATAATAAAAACAATTCTAATTATTTGAATGTTATTAGTTTGATATATGTTATTGTTCTTTATTGTACTATTATTATTATTAATATTATTATTATTATTATTATTATTATTATTATTTGTATTATTTTTATTATTATTTTTATTATTATTATGATTTGTATTATTATTATTATTATTATTATTATTATTATTATTATTATTATTATTATTATTGTTGTTGCAATAATAATAAGAACAATTCTAATTGTTTTAATGTTATTGGTTTGATATATGTTATTGTTTTTTATTGTACTATTATTATTATTATTATTATTATTATTATTATTATTATTATAAACCTTTATTTAAACAGCACCTTTCTCAACCTAGGTTAAGGTTAAAGATGAGATAGGCATCCCATCTTAAAACAGTATGACCTCTTCAGGTTGAAAATCTATATATAGAGTTTAAAGAGATGTATTCTTCTTCTGCTTATCTTTGTCCTCCCTCTGTTTTATGGTGGGTTGCAAAAAGCATACAGGAAACTTGGCTGGAAAGAAACCGTGAAGCTGATGGGTACAGAATAAAACTCAGGTTTACACAGGCAAATTAAAGATACAGCAAACTAGACACACCTGTAGGAGCCCGGTCTGTGCAGAGTGTTACATCTAAGCAGAAATCATCCCATCTCACTGGACGAAAGCAGCAGTCTGACAGCGTCCACACACTGACTCACACACACACACACACCATCTCTGGGCCTCAGCTGCAGGTTGCCCTCCACTGGCAATTACTTTCATCCACAGACTGTGACCAGGAACTGTTACCCTAGGGGTTGCCGTACAAACACCCACCCACACACACACACACACACACACACACAGCCACACACTCAACGCTCCACTAGCCTCCTGAATGCTGATTCTGGGCTTCTGCCTGTGCAGCTTTGGTCCTGACTCTGGTCCTGATCCTTTCCTACACAGTGGCAATCCTCCTAAATGCACCCTGATGGCGGCGTGATCACTGGGCCCTGCCTGACCATGCCGGTCAAACTCATAAAGACATGTGCAAACACTCACACACACACACACACACACACACACTGCAAACACAAGCTGGTTCACTGGTGCAAAGCTTTTAGTGCCCCAGATATCCACGGATGAGGTGATGATGCATGCATGCACCCACAGATCATTGACTTCACGCATACACAAAAGGCAGAGGCGGCGGAGCTAACCTGCGTGAGCCTCCAAGACAATTAGAGCGAGCGCAAATAGTGAATGAGGACTTGAGGGAGTGGGGATTAGGCCGGCCGTGTTTGGCTCCAAGGATTAGTTCAGGGTTGCAGGGTGCTTTAAAAGCGAGAGATAAGCTCTCCAACAACGAAAGGTCACTCACCAAACAGATTGAGTGCTTAGCAGGGATGAGAGGAGATCTGAGTGGGGGCCAGGTAGAGCTCGGGAAAGGGAAAGTGTGTGTGAAGGTGTGAATGTGTCGACTGTAAGCGTTAGGTGTGTATAAATAGATGTTTTTGTCAGCGTGGAGGTGTCATTGTAAAAACTGGAAAACCACAGTCTCCCTTCAGAACTTTAAATCACATCTTGTGTTTCAGTGCCAAAGTGGGAGATTGAAGAAACAGGGTGTAGTGGGTTGCAGGAGCATTCAGCTGCAAACCTCTAAAATATTGCAAGTTAATCAAACTTCTGCAGCAGCTAATGATATTAGCATCCCTTTATTCAGTTGGTTCAGTCCTCTGGTTAGCTAGCTAACATAAGTTATGACTTGTGATGATAGCATTCTGTTTAGTGTTAAGAGGTTGGAGCTCAAACCTGTGAATATCTTGTGACAGTAAGGAAGTGGGCTGACAATTGTACGACCAAAATATAAAAAAAAAAAAAAAAATTATTATTATTGATTGTTTTATTATTATTATTATTAGTTGTATTATTATTATTAGTTTTATTATTAGTATAATTTAATTTAATTATAATAATTATTAGTTGTTTTATTTTTATTACTATTATTAATTGTTTATTATTATTATGAATATTAATATTATTATTATTATTTTAGAAATGATAACAACAATAATACGGTTATAATTACTTTTATTATTATTATCATTATTTTTGTTGCTACTATTAATTTAATTATTTGTATTATAATAATTATAAATATTATTGTTTTTATTATTTTATAATATATAATTATAATTACCACAATATCATTATGATTTTTCTTATTATTGTTGCTAAAAATAATAATAATAATAATAATAATAATAATATATTTATTCTTATTACTGATATTATTGTTATTGTTAAGATTATTATAATTATTTGTATTATTATTATTATTATTATTATAATCATTATTTATATCATTATCATTACAGAATAATAATAATTATTGTTAATTTATATGATTTTAATATCTAATTATATGTATCACAATATTGTTGTTTTTATTTTATTATTAATGACAATAATAATAATAATAATATATTTTTATTACTAATATCATTTTTATTGTTGTTGTTAAGATTATTATAATTATAATTATAATAATAATAATAATTATTATTATTATTATTATAGCGTAATAATAATTATTGTTAAATTATATGATTGTAATATCTAATTATAATTCTCACAATACTGTTGTTTTTATTTTATTATTAATGGCAATAATAATAATAATAATAATAATAATAATAATAATAATAATAATAATAATAATAATAATAATAATAATAATAATAAAACAACTAATACTTATTATAATTAAATTAAATACTACTACTACTACTACTACTACTAATAATAATAATAATAATATTTAAAGAATCACCATAATGCCTTTAATTAATCCCATTTTTATCAAGTGTGGACTCTCTCCAACCTTATCTTAACTGTAATTGAATAATCACACCTGTGGTTATATAAGTACTTGTATGAATGCAGTACTTTTGCTCAAACAGCACATTCCATGTTTCATCTTCTTCAATGTTTTAGAGTGTTATTTAGATTTGTTGTTTTAGTGTAGAATTCTCACGTGTAGGAGTATTTTGAATTCTGGGCATTTTGACTTGATAAATACTTTAGTAATTAAGACTCATCATGCTGTTTTCATTACGCTCATCATTATACAAATTAGATTCTAAAAACAAACAGCAGATTCACGGAGTCCTTCAGTGCCCCCTCCTTACAACAGTCTAATCTTCCTGCAGAGGCTTCTTCCTATATGTCGAGCTGTTGTCATCATTAGCGCTGTGATTGGCTCCGCCGCTCTGGAGCAGTGGGACCAGCGATACGGCTGGCTGCGAGTGTCTCCATTAATCAGCACGCCATCTCATTTATATTCCATTTCACCCTGCACTGCTGCACATACATGAGCTAAAATAGAAGGTGTGCGCCCACTCGCTGTGTGTGCCTGAGACCTACCACTCTCCAACTTCATTCAATCATATCACATATAAGGAAGAGAATAATGCTGCGTACAGAAGTAAGGGATATGCACCTTCACAATTGATGCTTTTCAAATGCATAATAACAACGTGGTCAGTGATCAGTCTGCAGCGTCGTGTTACTCTCACTCGTGCACACACAGATGCAAGAGAGTTTCTATGGTGGCTGCAATTACTATGTGTTGCAGCTGCAGAGACAGAGTATTCATAATAGCTGCACATTGTTTTGTTTAGCACTCTTCAAGAAGTGCTTAATCATGTCACCCTTGATCAAAGGCTGTAACTAATAATTTCTCATTAAAGCTGGGGTTGGTAGTCAGATTTAGATCCACTTTTTGTAAGTAAGTAAACCTGGGAAAACATCAACCAATCACCGTTTTTGAGTCCCAAAATTTTAAACCAATCAAATCTTATCCTGCAGTTCTGCCCGCCTCCTGGGCGTACGTCCCCATCCCCTGCCTCTGCTTCCCCTGCCTCTACTCACTGCCCCTCTCCCTCCACCTCGGGCCTGTCCCCTCTGACCCGATGAGGTGCTTTGCTCAGGACTGTAGTCCGGATCAGAGTCTAAAAAGCTCTCCCCACGGGGGCTCTGACAAGCAGAAGAACTAATGACATTTAGTAGGTCCTACAGAAAATGAAAGGGGGAAGGGAGGGACGGGTTAGACGGAGTCCTGAAGACATGCTACATTCAAATTCACGCTAGTTTTCCAAGACTACCAACCCCAGCTTTAAGCTAACATGACAAAATGTCAAAGCATGGGTAATAGAGAAGAGCAGGTTTCACATATCTGCAACAAATTCTCCCTGCCTCCATTTCTCTCTCTTGTTTTCAGTCTCATTGAAATGAATGGGGCATGAAATGCTCTCGTTGAACGTCCTTCAACCTTTTTTCCAGCCCGTGAAAGTTAAAAATGTTGAATTCTGAATCCTAATCTTTGACTTTGTTTACCAGAGCACAACTCCCCTCTGCTAAACATCCAAGCCGCCGAGTCTCATCTGCAATCAAACATGCACATAACTTAGGCAAACAAGCACTCGTGCACTTCAATTAGATGTCTCCATTCAAGTCTCTGCCGGCGCCACCTGCCGACCCGCCCACCTGCCTGGCCCCCCCGCTGCGCCTCGACTCAAGTAGCCCACTGGGTCTGCAACAGCCGGTCTTGTTTAGCACCGGGGACAAGGTCGTTTAAGCGATAATGAAATCGTCTCATTACTGTAATGAGACACGTTCATAATGAAGGTGATTTGCCGAAAAACACACGCCCACAGTAAAGGTACAAGCGGGCTGACAGATGAACACATGTGAAAGGCGCGCGCACGAGACGAGGCTTTTCCAAGGGAGACGCGGTGCCGCCACCTAATTACCCGGCGAGCTCGAACATAATGCACAACCTCTGTTTGAGGTGAGCGCCGGAGTCGGCTGCTTTCCCCGCCACCGCAGTCCTGATCGGCGCGACAGAAGCCGCTGTGTCTTTGTATTAGCTTATCTGTTTACTTTCAGGCGACACCTCAAAGCTAATGACACTGCGGTGAAGTTCTTTGACTGTCGACAGGAGTCACAGGATGCAGTTTGATGCTGGATTTCATTGTTTGGTAAACTGGGAGAGACAGCAGGGATTTTCCTTTTTGTCTTGCAATGTTAGTTAAGGTTAGCATACAAAGCAGTATAGAAACAGTGTGTAAATATTGCATTGTTTTGCTGTCATATTGCAGGCAAACAGCAACCTCAGGAAGTGAGAATTGAAGCCAATGCTGAAGTGTTAAAAAACTGCAGTTCCTTGAGTGTCCATTAGAGGAAATAAACATGTTTACAGCCTGGTTGAAAAGACAAGTGTAGTCTGGATAGCTGATCTCTTTTTCCATTATGAGAGGCACAGCTGATTTGATTGACAGGCGGGAACACTGTAGCTGTTGGCTAGGAGGCTCAAAGCCCCGCCTCTTTACCTCACACTAGCTTGACAGAAGTTAGGTTGAGTTCAGCATTTCCAATATGGCCGCCGCCGCCAATTGGCCTCCAAACACCCCTTCACAAACAGATGGGTGACGCCAAGGATGCAGCACAATGTTATTTTTGAAACACTTCCCAAATACCAGGATGTTGCATATTAGCTTATTGTTCAAGTTATCTGTTGTTTTAGTGCATTTAGTCCATTTGTAGTATGTTTTAAGTCCCAGTAGTTATGACCGATAGTAGTGTTGTAGTCAAGACCTGAGTGCATGAGATCAAGGCAAGACCAAGACATTTAGGGATCGAGACCAAGTCAAGACTGACACCAATGCAGGACCAAGACCATATACCAGTCAAAAGTTTGGAACCACCTTCTCATTCAAGGGTTTGTATTTATTGTAATTATTGTAAACACTGTAGATTAATACATCAAAACTATGAAAGATATCACTGTCAGGCTGAAACCTCTTATCTCCAAATATGCAGCTTTTCAGGACATAAAAAACACTCAGTTTTTATATAACAAAACACTGAATGGGAGGCAGTCCCAATCTCTTTTTGGCGCTTTTAATTTGCTGAAATTTTGTAATGCTCTCTGACAGGCACTAAGGGTGACCAAAAACATTATACATGGTTTCTACCTGACAGCAGAGATATATAGCCCCCTATGTAGCCCCCTTTTTCCTCCATGACAGCTTTGCACACTCTTGGTGTTCTCTCAGTCTGCTTCATGAAGTGGTCTCCTGGAGTGGTTTCTAATGAACATGAGCCTTGTCAAGAGTTCATTTGGAGAATGACTTGCCTTCTTAATGTGTTTGAGACCATCAGTTGTGTCTTTCAGAGGTAGGGTTAGCACAATGGATAGCCCTATTTCACTACTGTTGTAATCCAGATTATTGCAAAAGCAGATTATTTCATAGTTTTGATGTCTTCAGTATTAATCTACAATGTTGCAAATAATTAACATAAATGAAAACCATTGAATGAGAAGTTAGGTTGAGTTTTTTCAAAAATGGCGACCACCAATGGGTTGGTCACAGTGACTCCGTCCATGTATCATACAGGCTCTGGTTGCTTTCTTGGTTGCTAACTGGACTCTGCACAGTAACTGAATATTTAGCAACACATGAACGCCCTCCAAACTCACCATCTCTACCAGATGCATACGTCTCTGTCAGATGATAGCCAATGGGCGCCAAGATTGGGAACAAGATGACCGTGCATGTGCAGTGAGATAGTCCAAAATTGGGGAATTATGAGGGACTGAGATGAATGTGTGGAATTAAAGGAAGAATAAGCATGAATGGTTGAACCAAGGGTTGCCTGAGTACCTAATAAGCCATGGCAGGGAGCCAAGACTCAAGGCGGCGGAGTAATAGATGGCGAAATTGGCCCTCCTGGTGTTTCAGTGGAGGAGAAGACGGCAAGGCAGGAGGGATGGAGGGCGGAATGGGAGTTGAAGATTTTACACTCTTCGCCAAATGTGTGGCTTTTCATGGTAAAGGAATAAAGTCAGACAAACAGTCCAAATAAAGCTTGATTTATAAAGGCACAGGAAGCTGAATAAGGACAAGTTGTGCTCCTTTCCCTCGACTTAAATTGGTGTTTCTTTACAAAAGAAAACGTTGAATTGATAATGTCGTATTTTTATTCAAACTGGCAAACAGAATCCAATAATTATCATATCCTGTGCTAAAATAATTGCTCTTCTTCTAAGAGAACCGACTGTGCTTGGTTGACATTACCCCAGGCGTCTTTTTCCGAATGTGCTTTCTTCATTATACAGACTTTTAAAAAAAAAAAGACAGAAAGAGCTTTTCACACTCAGCTTTGTTACACACACTGTTGCTCAAGGTTCAGGCTGGATAAAGAGACGCTGTCAGGAAGGATTGTGAGGCGAGAGGAGGTGAAGCATCAGATGAGAGTAAGAGGATGATGGGGTTTGAAGTGGAACGATGATTGCATGGTTTAGGGTCGCTGTATGGTTTTCACATCAAAAGAGGGTACAAGGCAAAGCACTCGTAATCAATCAATCTTTATTTGTGTAGCGCCAAATCACAACAGACTCTTTCACAGAGCAGGTCTAGACCACTCTATGTCAAATTATGAACAGAGACCCAACACCAAGACAGGGTAAGACTCAGTCTGACCCCACCTTAATCCATAATGAGCATTGCACCTTGCAGTATTTAGCTAGTTACAGCAGAGAGGACAAACTTCCTTTAACAGGCAGAAACCTCCAGCAGGACCAGACTCATGTTAGACAGCCACCTCCTGAGACCGAGTTGGGTCTGGAAAGAGGGATAGAGGAGAATAAGAGTAGTAGAAGCTGTTGTCTTGGGAGTCTGAGGAACCTACGAGACAAGGGAGCTCAGGGACTCCAGAAAGGTCTATGGTTAGTAACTTTAATGAGACAGGGAGCGTTCAAGTAAGTAATGAGGGGGGTGAGATAGGATCCCAGTGTGCCAGTCTAAGCCTATAGCACCATAACTAAGAGCTGGTCCAAGCCTGATCCAGCTGTTGTCGCGGGAGTCAGAGGAACCTACGAGACAAGGGAGCTCAGGGACTCCAGACAGGTCTATGGTTAGTAACTTTAATGGGACAGGGAGAGTTAAAGTAAGTAATGAGGGGGTTGAGATAGGATCCCAGTGTGCCAGTCTAAGCCTATAGCACCATAACTAAGAGCTGGTCCAAGCCTGATCCAGCTCTAACTATAAGCTTTATCAAAAAGCCTACTCTTAAAAGTAGAGAGGGTGTCTGCCTCCCGGACCCTGACTGGTAGATGAGTCCAAAGGAGAGGGGCCTCATAACTGAAGGTTCTACCTCCCATACTACTTTTAGAGACTTTAGGTATGATGAGCAAGCCTGCATGTTGGGAGTGTAGTGTTCTAGAATTCAATTACTGGTGTTATTTCCAGAGAGAGTTATTTTCAAAATAAAAGTCCTATTTTCAAAAAAATGTGGAAGCAAAAACTTTGGAGACAAAAAGGTTCAGAACATCTTTATACGTCACAGAAACTGGAACACATGGACAGTTAGCTAGTTAAATAAGAGTTTTGGATTCACTTTACTTCTGAGTGTTGGACTGGCGTTGACTTATTCCCTTTCAGAATAACAAACTGAATCTGCCAATTATCTCATTGTGAGCTAAGAAATGGCCCCTCTTCTAAAAGAACTGACTGTATTTGCTTGATAACACCCCGGGCATCTGTCTGGATGTGCTGTGTCAGCTTTCTTGTAAAGACAACTTTCATACCGCATGAAAAGAAGTCTGAAAAGAGAGAAAGATTCCAGAGCGAGAAAGGTTGATGTTTCTGATTTGAGCCCATGAATACACGAGCGAGCTTCACCCTTGCTGAGTCACCAGCACCAGCACTCTATAATTTGCCTTTTAGCCCAGCTTGAACTACCTCCACCTCCTCCTGAGCGAAAGCTTACTCAGTGCAATAATGTCACCCACACTGTGAATCTTAAGGGTGCTCTGCTGAGTGCAGTGTGGTGGCGGCGGATTTGCAGAACCGGCTTCCCTCAGGTCAACGAACCACTTGGGTCGGATTTCGCCGCATCTATCTAATATCACCCTAAGCTTCACGGATCCCCTCTTAAGTGTTCTTCTAATTTGCTTTCCTCTCTTGAGTAAAACCCCAAATAAATACATTTTTCAAGCAGCTTCCAGGAGGTGTGGAGTCGGATTTGGACACAAGAGGGCACTGGTGGCTCTCCATAACTCTTATGTCTAAGCACCAAGGCAAGTCAATCACACTGCAATGCCCCCTGGAGTAAGTAGTCTATTCTCTGGCACTTGTTCATATATAAATAGTCCCCCAAGGTGAATATCCTATAAATTGCCTGTCCGTGAAGTAAAAGGGATCGCAATTAGGCCCGTCATTGAGACTGAAAAGGATTGAGACCTTATGTCACTTGGTACACGCTGCATCCAGCACATGACCCTGTGTCTCTCTCTGCCACCATGCATTTACTCCCTCTGTTTGTGTCCATGCCCTACAAGAGAGGGGGGCCACATCAACTCAATAACTCACCTGTGGCCATAACGGCCGCCAGCGTCCCCCGATTGCTCACGACGCCGGCCCTATTAGATTGTCAAGTGCGCAGAACGGACAGCTCTTCCAGGGAGACATGCATCTCGGAGCGGTCATGGCTGTCTGTCTCGTATCTGTTCAGTTTTTTGTTGCAAAGCATGTCGGATGAATAGTCGCACGGCTGTCTTGTAGTTGAGGCGCAGGGTGAGGAGATGAAAGCAGAGTCGGGCCTGCAAAATAGAAGAGTCATAAATGCACACGCCGCTGCTGGATAAGTGAGATCCATGACAAATGCAACAGACTGAAGGATATGAAGTTGCAGTCAGAGCTTGAGTGTATCTGTATGCCTGTTTGGTGTTTTTGTATGGTGGCCAAAAGTGGCAAACATGGTGCAACTGCAAAAAGTTAATGCAACTGCAAAAAGATAATGCAACTGCAAAAAGATAATGCAACTGCAAAAATATGGTGCAACTGCAAAAAGTTAATGCAACTGCAAAAAGTTAATGCAACTGCAAAAAGATAATGCAACTGCAAAAATATAATGCAACTGCAAAAATCTGGTGCAACTGCAAAAAGTTAATGCAACTGCAAAAAGTAAATGCAACTGCAAAAATATGGTGCAACTGCAAAAAGTTAACGCAACTGCAAAAAGTTAATGCAACTGCAAAGACATAATGCAATTGCAAAAATATGGTGCAACTGCAAAACTATGGTGCAACTGCAAAACTATGGTGCAACTGCAAAAAGTTAATGCAACTGCAAAAACATAATGCAAATGCAAAAACAGTGCAACTGCAAAAGAATGGTGCAACTGCAAAGACATGATGCAACTGCAAAAAGATAATGCAACTGCAAAAAGTTAATGCAACTGCAAAAAATATGGTGCAACTGCAAAAACATAATGCAACTGCAAAAAGTTAATGCAACTGCAAAAAGATAATGCAACTGCAAAAAGTTAATGCAACTGCAAAGAGTTAATGTAACTGCAAAAAGTTAATGCAACTGCAAAAATATGGTACAACTGCAAAAAGTTAATGCAACTGCAAAGACATAATGATATTGCAAAAATATGGTGCAACTGCAATGGAAAAAAACTTTGTGTAACTACAAAGACGTGGTGCTGTTTTTTAATGTTTTGGACGATGCACTATCGGTGCATTTGCAGGAAATTAGTTATTAATATGTTTGTTTTGGCTTTTCTTTTGCAGCACTACATTCTTGCACTTGTTTCACGGTTTTAAATCTGTGTCTCCAGCCGTGTGACCATTTTGAGGCGTTGCACCCCATTGGCCCTCGCCAGCCACCGTACACTCGGACATCACTCCCTCTTTATATTGTATGGGTGGATCCCACCATATGCATTTGTACCTCAGCATGAGTCTGCATATGCGTATGTGGACATCTGTGTCTACTCCCACTGTAAATGCTTGTGCTGTGTGTATACGTACGTGAGAGTGTGTGTGTGTGTCTGTGCCTTCCCTACAGATTGCTGTTCAGCTGTGGTTTATTCATCCCTGTGGATAGCAATGGGTGTACATGCTGAAAGGATACATCAATCATGGGGCGGGGGGTAAAAATAGATAGGCTTGGCCGAATACAGATGTGTCTCTTTGCTCTGGATGTCTGAGGAGGGAGGAAAAAAAACCAAGCGTGCACGAATGAATGAAAGAAATGTGGCGAGATGAATACATCGGCTTGTTTTCCGCGGCCGTCCTCAGCAGTCTCGTCACAGCCTGGAAACACGTCAGGCTCTCTCCACCACCCGCCACCTTCTCATCCCACACACTGAGAGGCTCCCGCTGTCCATATCAATTAGCAGCATTTAGCTGGTCACACCACTGCGCTACAGATGACTACATTTCCCACGTCTCAGTGAGGCAGATTGCCTCCTGTTATTAACGGCACCGCTGAGGGGAGAGATAGCCGCTGAGTGCTGTACGCTGTGAACCTGCGTTTGAATTGTTGCCATCAGAGTGCTGCAGAAACCTCCTCCTCTCTGCAAAAGGTCAACTATTCAGATAGGAGGATGTTTCTTTTCCTCCCCCCCTCCCTTCCTCCCTTCCTCCAGGTAGTGCACATTTTTATCATGCATTTTATCAACTGTTTGGCACAGTCGCCCAGCTGTGAATGTTTTCTACTTAGAGGGAAGTGATGTCAGCTGTCAAGGCAGATAAAAAATGAAGGAGCACAGTCTGCTTGGTGGTTCTGCAGAGCGAAAACATTCTGCATGTGTGCATATGTGAGCGCACACACACTTACCCTTGATGTGCGAGGCAGGGGGGGGGGAGCCAAGGGTGACCGATCGATCTTGGCATGGTGTTAATAGTTTCAATGATGTGAGGCAGGGCTCCTGTGTGTGTGTGTGTGTGTGTGGTTGTGTGCGAGCAAGCGTCTCCCCAGCTTTATTGATCATGTGCCAGGGGCGTGGGTTAATGCTCAGCCGTTTGGAGTGCTCGGGGCAGACGGCGGCCAAAGTCACTCCATGAAAAAGTGCCGCCGGCGAAGGATCTGCGTGTTTAATCCTTTAAACACGAGGAAGGGGTTAAATGTTGTGTGTCACCTTCATATAAAGTGACTCCTGGAGAGCACTTAGAGCGGGGCGGCTGGCGTCGGACGCTCTGGAGAGGCCTTCCAAGCGAGGAGGAATGTCATTGTCACTTCAATTATTCAATATTTGACGTGCTAAAGGGGATTATTTTGTCAGAATGAACGCTTTCTAGATATATCTTCTTAAAACAATAAAGCACAGAACAATAATTAATAATATTTAAAAGTATGAGATGAAGACCAACCTCCCATCACTCTTATTGATGAAATACTCACTGTAAATTCAATTAAAACCCAATAAGTACTAAAAGTTACATCCATTTTCCTTTTATAAGATAACTGTCAAAGTTAAAAATTAAATCAAATTAAATGTAAAACCTCTCCAGAATTTGGCAATTAATTTCAGCTTTTTTTTTAAAGTTGCAAGTCTGCAAAAAAAAAAGTCCAATTAGTGTGAAAAGTGATAAAAACTCAAGCGTCAACTACAATGTTCGAAATGAAGCCAACTTAGAAGTGCAAAAGAAAACTGCAGTGCCTCAAGTGTCCACTAGGGGCTGGCTGAATAGCTTAAGATTCCCATTAGGACTCATGTTAAACTGCCAACTTTTAAAGCAACTTCAGCCATGATTACAACCTCGCATTTCAAATGTTTTTAGGTTTATAGCTCCGCCCTAGTGTTACACATCCACTTAGATTTCATCACGGCTAAGAGTTTTAAGATACGTTAGCATAATTAGCTGCAAAACAAGTCAATTTAGTGTGAAGATGTGATAAATAACTCAAGCGGCAACCACAATCTTCAAAATGAAGCCAATTAAGCAGTGCAAAATAAAATAACTGCAGTCCCTCAAGTGTCCACTAGGGGCCGGCTGAAAAGGTGAGGATTTCCATTAGGCCCCATGTTAAACTGCAAACTTTGAAAGCAACTTAAACCATGATTACAACCTTGTACCTTTGTAGCTCATTTATTTATTCCTACACACCGCACTTGTTCTACGCATCCATGTAGCTAGATTAACATACGTTAGCATAATTAGCAGCACAACTGAAATTTACAAATATGGCGGCCACCATCATTTCACTTGAAAACGGCTCTTTATAAACCAATGGGTGATGTAACTGAATCTACGTCCATTTTTTACAGATTTGTTTAGACAAGGTTCAGGTTCAATTTCCACAGCTAGATGTGACACCAGACTTTGACAAGCTAACGAACAGCTTTAGCCGTAAACAGCTTTAAAAATTAACATTTCACTACCTGAGTGCCATACCTTGAAACTGCTACCATTCTGCCAGCACTTGCTCAGTTCATGCTAGTCACTTATAGCACTGTAGTCATCATTGTATTCAGTCACATTGATATAGCAGCTCTTAGCTTAGCTGTAGCATGTTAGCATGACTTGCATTTTCAGGTCCAGAAAGAAATATCTTGGTTTCTGTAACAAAATCAACCAAGAATGAAATTACACTCAAGTTCTGAGATAGCACGAAAACATGACGTTTAGTAAGCTAGATTCAAGCTAACATGACTCGGTAGCTAATGTGAAGCTTGTACAAAAAAGGACACAGGTGGACAGGGGATCTACAATGAAAAAATTCTGGTACAGAACGAAGTTGAGACAAAGTAAGCTAGCATTATTATCATTAAAGTGGGCGATTATAAACCTCTTAAAACATGACGCAACCAAATTCGTTAGCATTCCTGTTGAAAACTCAGAAATCTTCGCCAAAAGCCGGCAAAAATGGACTCCCATAAGATAAGACTCCCATTCTTCCACCTCCATTCATGAACTATAATTAAGAGAAAATTACAAACTTCAAGTGTGTGTTCATTTTTTTGCTGAGATTTGAATAAGAGGACTTTGAGAGGCGCTCAGAACCCGAGGGTCGTCTTTGGAGATTGAGAAGCCGAAGTAATTAAGCGCAACAGAAGTCCTCAGACTTCATAATCGTCGTCAGGAAATTGGTGCGACGAAAGTTTTGATGCTGTTTTTTTTTAAGAAAGTTTGGGATTGGAGTTTTGAATTTTGATTATTTTAGAGACCGAAGTGGAAATTTCTGAGAATTTATGAATTCAGCTGCAAAATGATGACATTGGTTGAATTGACAGCCCCATTTTTCTAACTCCACTTTTTCTTCTTTTTGTGAAGTTTTGTTATTTCCCTGTGATTGTGATGAATAATAAACTCTTGTTGAGTTGACAAGAACAGATTTCCACTCGCGTATCTTCTTCCTCTGATGTGTTGTGATGTGTTTGGACTCCCTTGTTGTTGCATTTCGTGTCTTTATTGTCGTTTCTAGGTGACTAACAAGGACTTCCTGTCCTGCTAACTTCCTGTTCCTCTCATTGAGACTGAAAATATTAAAAATATATGAGTACGGTTAGAATCAGGTCATCCCTTCGTTCCCACAGACCAATGGTCCCAATGGTCCCAATGGTGGAACAACATCTTACAATAGTGGGGCTGTGGGAACATAGTGCTGTGGGAACATAGGGCTGTGGGAACATAGGGCTGTGGGAACATATGGATGTGGGAACATAGGGCTGTTGGACTACAGGGCTGTGGGAACATAGGGCTGTGGGAACATATGGATGTGGGAACATATGGATGTGGGAACATAGGGCTGTTGGACTACAGGGCTGTGGGAACATAGTGCTGTGGGAACATATGGATGTGGGAACATAGGGCTGTGGGAACATATGGATGTGGGAACATAGGGCTGTTGGACTACAGGGCTGTGGGAACATAGGGCTGTTGGACTACAGGGCTGTGGGAACATAGTCCAACAGGACTACAGGGCTGTGGGAACATATGGCTGTGGTAACATAGGGCTGTTGGACTACAGGGCTGTGGGAACATAGGGCTGTTGGACTACAGGGCTGTGGGAACATAGTCCAACAGGACTACAGGGCTGTGGGAACATATGGCTGTGGGAACATAGGGCTGTTGGACTACAGGGCTGTGGGAACATAGGGCTGTTGAACGACAGGGCTGTGGGAACATATGGCTGTGGGAACATGGGGCTGTTGGACTACAGGGCTGTGGGAACATAGGGCTGTTGAACTACAGGGCTGTGGGAACATAGGGCTGTGGGAACATTTAGGGCTTTGAGAACATAGGGCTATGGGAACATCTATGGCTGGGGGAACATAGGGCTGTGGGAACATCTAGGGCTGGGGGAACAGGGCTGTGGGAACACAGGGCTGTGGGTATATAGGGCTGTGGGAACATAGGGATCACCCCTCATGTTCGAGTATAGTACCACCAGTGGTACTTCAGGGGACATTGGGGGAAACCCAGGCTTTAACATTTAACATTAACAATTTAACATTTTAGTGAAATCAAAAAATTCAACAGATTTAATAAGGCAATTTTAAATTTAGTAGAACATCTTGACTCTCTGTTTTCCTTTTTTAAAAATTCCTTTATCTTATTTAATTTTCTTCAATTGCAACTCCAGTGCTCCTCCTTCTGCACACATTTTCTTTTAAGTTATATCTTATATATGGGCCTGTGGGAACATAGGGCTGTGGGAACATAGGGCTGTGGGAACATAGGGCTGTGGGAACATAGGGCTGTGGGAACATAGTCATGCTCCTGTTAGAATATATTAATAAGGAATCTTACAAACATAGCTGAAAAACACTCTGATCAATCACAACTTTGGCAGTTTCGTGGCTAGTTAAACCCCATGTGTGGTCTGGACTGCAGGTTTTGAATGCCCCGACATTCCAAACACCTGCTCCTGTATTTTTTTTTGCGGGTCAATAACTCTGCTCATGATATGTTACAGCCATTCAGTGTTATGGGACGGAATAAATCTCACTCATTGCCCCTTTAAACCGAGTCGGCGATGGAAGTTTAGCGTGAAACATCGATACAGGGCGATGATCGCTGCATTCCGAACCCTGCCTGGATTCATCACTCTGCGAACTCCGAGGCACAAGTGGCGTTCGGGAGCCTCAGGCGGGGCAGCACACCAAACCTCATCTCCTTCTTTTTTGGGGGCGAAAAAAAAAAAAAGGCGGGGAGGATGGGAGGGGGTGTTAATAAAGCGCTGATTCCAGCAGCATGATTGCTGGCAGCATACACCTCCACTTAAGTTAACAGCCCTCATAAAATTAACAGGGGCAATAAAACACATACCACGAAAGTATGTTTCTAATGACACCTGGAGCCCCTCAGGTCATTTGTGTTGGAAATTATACAGTGGAATTCATACTGAGGCCAGAGACTGCATGGGGATCAGTGGATGTAGGTTTCATGTGGAACACTGGAGTAAAGCAAGACTTGAGCCTTGTTTTTTTCTTATATTTAAAAGCAATAAATTCTAAAAATGTCTCCCTGAGCTTTTAAAAAACAGACCAAGACAACAGCACAGTCCCTGAACGCCTCTCCATTCCTGTCACAGCCAATCCCTGTGGCCATTCTGATACAGCTATTGACACTTGTGTATTCCGCAGTGCTTTCTGAAGATAGCAGAGGTTGTAAATTGTATCTATGGGCTACCTCGACAGGCAGAAAAAAGCCATTACTCAGGGCAGAAGTCTCAATATGTTTCAGGAAACCCAGGAGGAACATGGAAATTGAAAAATCATCTGCACTGCGCCGCAATGTGGAGTAAATGATCCTCTGCTTTGGTGAGAGGAGGGAGGGAGGGAGGGTGGGGGTAAAAATCTTATCTGTTCTTGTCTTGGGTGAGTCATTAAACCGGCCTCAGCCTGGAGGAACATATGTTTTGGCAGGAGAGGTTATTTTTAAATCTTTGGTAACATACAGTAGAAATACTAAATCATGCCTTTATGTCTCCTGTAGTTCTAAAAATGCCTCCACAGCTTCTTTTAGCTCCATTTTTAGGACTTTCTAGAAACAAAATATAGGTCTAATGTACTACAATGCAGCCACATCACTCAAAGTACTACAATTCCAGTTTCCACAGTGCCAATTAATCACCAGGTGACCACAACACCACGCTGACACTCCTTTGAGAGGCCACAAATTACATCTCAGAGTCTCAATACACGAGCAGCAGGGAGCGAGTGTGACTCAAACTCTTAATTGATTCATTTGAGATCACAGAAATGGATCACGTGACATGCTGACTCACTTGTTTTGGGCCTAGGGGGAACCAAAGAGGGTTTTTATAAACCCAGTTTCTTCTCAGATACAGTCTGGGTACAGGACTCGGTGTGTGACCGACAGATGAGTCACGCATGAGATTATTACTCAGGCAGCGTCTTCTCTGTACATTTATTATTTTATCAGACAATATTGTCTTTTCATAGCCAATAAAACAAAGCTGATGAAAGACCCAGAGTTATGCTAGCAACGAAATGTGGCTGCTAAATGCTTAAAACAGGAAATTAGCTTGATGCTTGCTGTACAGTAATTTGCATCATGCATCATGTCATTTTAACAAGTGAGCATGCTTATACTCTCTCCTAGCTACCTTTTGGCTAATTAGCAACAAAGCTAAAGGGTCAAAACTTCCTTTAAAATGACTTATTATTGCACAACTCATGTACCCATGTTAATGTTAAAAGCATGTTGACAAGCTGTTTCAAAGAGTGTTCTCAGTGGAGGTTTCCTAAGTTGAAAACAAAGAAATAAGCTAGCTTGGGTGACCGGGGAGCTAACATCTTTGCTAGCATGCACAGAAGAAAAGCATTACAACACGGCTAAAGCTAACACAGTTAGGCAAATCATCTCCGACGCTTAAGCCTCCCATATATGCACAAGCTAGTTGCTAACTGTGTTTTCAGTTTGGTTTGGCAGCTAATAGACACTTAATTTGAAGGGCCTTTTGGCTAATTAGCAACAAAGCTAAACCTCCATCACCGTAAAATGACTTATTATTGCACAAGTCAAGTGTTCCCTTGTTAATGTTAAAAGTAGTTATACTAGCTAGTGAAGGTTTCCTTTCCTAAGTTGAGAACATAGAAATAAGCTAGCTTGGGTGACCGGGGAGCTAACATCTTTGCTAGCATGCACAGAAGTAAAGCATTACAACACAGCTAAAGCTAACACAGTTAGGCAAATCATCTCCAACTCTTAAGGCTCCCATATATGCACAAGCTAGTTGCTAACTGTGTTTTCAGTTTGGTTTGGCAGCTAATAGACACTTAATTTGAAGGGCCTTTTGGCTAATTAGCAACAAAGCTAAACCTCCATCACCGTAAAATGACTTATTATTGCACAACTCAAGTGTTCCCTTGTTAATGTTAAAAGTAGTCGTACTAGCTAGTGAAGGTTTTCTTTCCTAAGTTGAAAACATAGAAATAAGCTAGCTTGGGTGACCGGGGAGCTAACATCTTTGCTAGCATGCACAGAACAAAAGCATTACAACACGGCTAAAGCTAACACAGTTAGGCAAATCATCTCCGACGCTTAAGCCTCCCATATATGCACAAGCTAGTTGCTAACTGTGTTTTCAGTTTGGTTTGGCAGCTAATAGACACTTAATTTGAAGGGCCTTTTGGCTAATTAGCAACAAAGCTAAACCTCCATCACCGTAAAATGACTTATTATTGCACAACTCAAGTGTTCCCTTGTTAATGTTAAAAGTAGTCGTACTAGCTAGTGAAGGTTTCCTTTCCTAAGTTGAAAACATAGAAATAAGCTAGCTTGGGTGACCGGGGAGCTAACATCTTTGCTAGCATGCACAGAACAAAAGCATTACAAGTCAGCTAAAGCTAACACAGTTAGGGAAATCATCTCCAACGCTAAAGCCTCCCATATATGCACAAGCTAGTTGCTAACTGTGTTTTCAGTTTGGTTTGGCAGCTAATAGACACTTAATTTGAAGGGCCTTTTGGCTAATTAGCAACAAAGCTAAACCCCCATCACCGTAAAATGACTTATTATTGCACAAGTCAAGTGTTCCCTTGTTAATGTTAAAAGTAGATGTAGAAATAAGCTTGCTTGGGTGATGGGGAGCTAACATCTTTGCTAGCATGCACAGAACAAAAGCATTACAAGACGGCTAAAGCTAACAATCAATAGTGTTCCCAATCTGAGATCCTTGTAGCCTAGAAGAGTTTGTGCTTTTATTCTGAAATAAAATGGTAAAAATTAAAAACATATTAGCTTAAATAGATAACCTTTATATAAACCACAATTTTATGATTGTATTAACCACATATGATGTATTAATATAAATAGAAAATACAATAAAAGGCATATTTTATTTTGAAAATTTAAAGAGCCCATAGGCAAGATATTTAATGTGAGAAAGAGGCAATAAATTCACATTTTAGAGGTTAAAACATTACAGTGACACATTGGGACAGACCAAGATAGTCAATTAGGAATATATGAAAGACATTAACTATTAAGCTTACTACAGTTATTAACTTTTAGATGTCCAACCAACATGTAAGACATGATGCAGCTCCAGCACCATGCAACCAAAGCCTAATGTGTCCTCTCTGTGAGCATGCAGTTCACAAACTGACAGCTAGAGGGCATTAAAAGCTTGGAACAGAGTCAGAAGGAGCTGCCTCTCTAAGGGATGGTTATGTCATTCCCTCTCTCTCTCTCTCTCTCTCTCCCTCTCTCTCTCTGTGCTCAGCCACGGGAAGCTGAATCCTGTATATTTAGAGGGAGAGAAAACAATAGCCTGATCTCTCTGGTGTTTATGCTGGTGTCCCATTTTTTACCCCCCTTCCTCCTCCTCCTCCTCCCTCTCCCTCTCCATCTCCCTCTCCTCCCTTCGCCTAACCACTCTTGTAGTCCTCCTACACGCTGTATCACAACACTTACGCCATTGTCATTGAAATGAGCGTGTAAAAAAAAAAAGAAAGGGGGCCTGTCGTACTGTAAACACAGGGTTTAAAATTAACCTGGCAACCTCCACCTGGAGAATGTGTGTGAGGGGGATGAAAACGAATCTGGTGTTGACAATACGCCGGATTTCAGACCCCTGCTTTTCAAAGGTGATGGATCTGACTCTTCACACTGTGTTTAATACATTAAAAACTCTATTTACAGAGTGTCTGTCTTGTTCTCGCTTCCTTTTTTAGCCCTCATGAATAATTTACCAACTTTTTTTTTTTTTTGGGGCGAATAAATATTCGTTTAAACTATCGGTTGTGTAACTGATACTCCAGGAGGACGTCAGATGTTTAAAATAGTGCGCCTTTATTTTTAGAACGCAGATTAAGATGGAGAAATAATGTGCTTAATTCGCTGACACTCTCAGGCACGTATAGGGAAACAAAGGAGGACGCTACAGTACATGTTGGAAAGGTTGGATTCAGCTTTGGGGGCGATGTTCCTGAAAAATAGAGCAGCGAGGAGAGAGAGGGGGAAGAAGCTGTATTGATTATTTTTGGGCGAAGTCAAGAAAGACATTTTATTGTTGTTGTTTGGAGTCAGGAGTACAAAACAGCAGAATCCCAATTGATTGATTGCGCCGAGGAGCGCAGCCATACATCACTATAGGTGCGAGGTTTTTCATCCTCTTGATTACGACCCCTTGAGGTGTGGGTCTAGAGACTGGAATTGTAATCACTCTGGCTTTGAAGGTGAAGAAGGTTCTTCCTCTCCTTCTCTTCTCCAGGTTTTTACCTCCTGTGTGTTTGCTAACGTTGGGTACAGATTTTAGGACACTACAAATAAAAATCCATTCAGTAAAGTGAGGTAGGATTTTGGCGTTTGGAGCCGGTGGATGTGCATGACAGTCGGGGTGAAGTGCTGCCAGGGCTGGGTGCAACTGGGAACCCTGGCAGCTGAGGTTTGTACACACTGGAGCCTGTCCAGGGCTTTACTGGGCACCCCGAGACTGGACTCCATGGCAGTAATCAAGGCGGGAGATTTTCAGAGACACAGTCAGAGAGTGGTGGCTGAAGGTTGGATGGAGGGTGCAGGTTGGATGGACCGCCGTGCATTCAACATCCATGTTTCCCTCGCTGTGCATCTAATCTTTAAAGATAAAAGTGATGCATTCTTGTGACAGATGGAGTTATCTGAGGTGTGCAGTGCTAGCATGGTCTCTACCTGTGAACCAGCATCTGTCTTATCTTCATTGAGGATTTTTTACCCCCAAGGCATCTTTTTATTTGAATCAAGAAAATCAATTTACCGGTCAATCTACGTTCCGACCCTCACCTATGGTCACAAGCTGTGGGTAGTGACCGAAAGAACGAGATCGCGAATACAAGCGGCTGAAATGAGCTTTCTCCACAGGGTGGCTGGGCTCAGCCTTAGAGAGAGGGTCAGGAGCTCAGACATCCAGGAGAGGCTCAAAGTAGAGCCGGATCGAGAGGAGCCAGATGAGGTGGTTCGGGCATCTGGTTAGGATGCCTCCCGGACGTCTCCCTGGGGAGGTGTTTCGGGCATGTCCGTCTGGGAGGAGGCCACGGGGAAGGCCAAGGACACACTGGCGAGACTATGTCTCTCAGCTGGCCTGGGAGCGCCTCGGTATCCTCCCAGAAGAGCTGGTGGAAGTGGCCGGGGAGAGGAGTGTCTGGGCTTCCCGGCTGAGGCTGCTGCACCAACGACCCGGACCCGGATAAGCGGAAGAAGATGGATGGATGGATGAAAGAAAGTCAAAATACAGCCATAGTGGTCTCATTAAGAATATTTACTTTTGACTCTTTAGCAAAGACAGGCTGAATGATTTAACTCAATTTAAGAAATTACACAAAAGTGTTAAAAGAGTGAAATGTTGACTATTTTAACTCTAAGACTAAATCTAAAATAGCCGCCAAAATTAACACCGTCTCCAACAATCAAAAGTACTTTCAGTATTAGCCCAAGTGTAAATCCCACAATGCATCTTGTTAGGGAAGTTTATTCCCATGGAGTTAAGAGACACAACATTGGGGCGCTGGTGGCCTAGCGGTCTAAGCGCCCCACATACTAAGGCTACAGTCCTCGTCGCAAGGGTCACCCAGCCAGTCGACCATCTCCTGCATGTCCTCCCCCACTCTCTACTCCCCACATTTCCTGCCTCTCTTCAGCTGTCCTAACAAATAAAAGCAAAAAAACCCCCCAAAAATATAACTTTAAAAAAAACAGACACAAGATTGGATACCACTGAAAAAAAATAACTTGTAATATGAGGGAAAGTTAGCCATATCTGGGGCTTAACACCTGTTAGCCAACTTCATGCTACACCAATGATAACTGGGCCTACAGCATCATAATTGGTTAACCCTCCATATAAGTGAAACACAGCTTGGTCGCCTCCATTAATAAGCTGCAACAGTTTCATGAATTGCCTCTGAGTGGACACCCTCTCTCCTTTTCTAACAAACAGGTAGGCACAGCCTTGGTCAACACCTTTTTACACTGATGAATGTGTTCACCCTCCTGTTCACCCGCTGCCCTTGAAAGAGAGCTTTGCTATATTAGTCAGTTTACTCACATTAGAGGAACACGCACAAAAGAGTAGCGTTAAAAAAATAAAACACACACACACACACACACAGTGAAATGGAATACTGACAAAGAGGTTACTCTGATGAATGGAACAGAACAGCAACACCCACTGAAACGACCCTGTGAGTGTTCCTAAAAGGGCAAAATATCCCCCTGATAATGGTCCCAGATGTTGGGTGCAATTTCAGGAAAGGCTGGAGGGACAATCTTGAAACGGCAGCACATTTTGTCATTACATATTCTGCTGATTAATGATTGTAAGAGTGTCCCTGTGGAGGTGTTCAAATGTCCTCCTAATCTGAGACTATTATGTAGATTCATGTAATTCCTTAGAAACCCTAATCAATCATATGGTGAGCGTTGTTTGGATGACTTTATATCTGCTCCTGTGGTTCCAATTGTGTGATTGGAGTCCCATCAGGTCTGGGTTTGCAGAGATACCGGGACAATAAACTACTTAATGATACATCTACCTTTAAGTGGTTGTTGATATTTTGACAGATTGTCAACAGGTAGATCTTACTGATATTAGCATGACTTAGATACGCCAAATTCCACCAAATCCATATCCAGTCCAGATCTGATAGGTTTCTATTCTAGTCAATGTGTTAACTTCCACTGGATCTGCTCAGTCTCCGATCCAGCAGAGATCCAGGGGCCATATTTTGCACCTAGACTGGCTCTGGTAGGGAGTTTATGTTTTGCAGTGGTCAGTATTTGGAGTGTTCCAAAGCGACTCATTTCCTTGTAGCCACCAAGTCAGTTGCGTACACGGCTGCGTAGCCGTAGACCAGTCAGGGTGCCCATGTTGACCCCTGTTCACTGCCAAATGTGCCTACAAAGGGAACGGATGCATCACAGTTGGGGCATGCATGGGGGAATGGATGAAGGTGGGAACATAGCAAGACTAAGGAGCTGACTTGGCATCCGGACTCCCCATGTATCAGTCCAATCAGGCACCTGTTAGATATCAGGTGCGATCCATTGAGGTCCGACCGCGCAACTGTGAGGATTTAGAAGATCTGCTGCCATCCTGGTGCCAGATACAAAGTCCATGTCTTATCAAGTCAGGGCCTTGACCTGATCCAAGCAGGGCAAGCTTTAGTAACCAGGTAGTCGTTATGTCACAGCTGATTGGCGTCATCACAGTGGACCAAACAAAAAATAATCCAAAACAAACACTGGGCAAAATTCCCCCCCCCCCCCCGCCAAAATAAAGCATTTATTTTGTAACTAAAACTTTGTCATTGAATTGATTGAACAATTGTAAGGGAATGAATTCGCAGCTCCTCTAATTATTGACTCATTGTCTGATTAATTAATTTTTCCGAGCAGAGGAGGACAAACTTTTTTTTTTTTTTTTTTGGTTGCTGCTTCTGAAAATGGAAAACGTCTAAATGTATTCATTCATTTTTGATCCTTTTGATTTCCTGTTTATCAGGTCACGCAACTAATTAAGCGAATAACTGGAAGATTAATTGCTTATAAAACGAGGTTTTATTATTCTGCTGCCGTGGTGAATTTCCTTCAATGTTAAATATATTGTGCTTTGTCACTCGGTTGAAATTAGGGGCACAGAAGCTACAAGGTAATGCTGAATCAGCTGTTTTATACATTTATACATTTTATATCAATAACCTTTATTTGTATAGCGCCAAATCACAACAAACGTTAGGGCAGGACGCTTTTACAAACAGAGCAGGTCTAGACCACTCTATGTCAAATTATGAACATAGACCCAACACCAAGACAGGGTAAGACTCAGTCTGACCCCACCTTAATCCACCATGAGCATTGCACCTCACAGTATTTAGCTAGTTACAGCAGAGAGGACAAACTTCCTTTAATAGGCAGAAACCTCGAGCAGATCCAGACTCATGTTAGACACACATCTGCTGAGACCGTGTTGGGTCTGGAAAGAGTGATGAGACGAGTAGTAGTAGCTGTTGCCACTGGAGTCTGGAACCTACGAGACAAGGGAGCTCAGGGACTCCAGAAAGGTCAATGGTTAGTAACTTTAACGAGACAGGGAGAGTTACAGTAAGTGATGAGGGGTGAGGCAGGATCCCAGTGTGTCAGTGCACCAGTTCCCACAACAGTCTAAGCCTATAGCAACATAACTAAGACCTGGTCCAAGCCTGGATTCTACGACCCCAGTTCCCTACCCATCTATAGCATCATAAATGCTGGTTTTTGACCTGTGTGCTGAAAGCAAGCTGGTCAGTCCTTCCCCCTTTCTAGATCTGAGGATCCAGGATTTCCAAAAACAATGTCACATTTTAAATTTGCCAGACCACAGGACAGTCTTCCACTTCACCCCAGTCCATCTCAAACGGACTTGAGCCCAGAGAAGTTGGTGGTGCAGTTTTAACCCGCGTTTTTGAGCCCATGCAGTGAATTCCACTGCAGAGTCGTGCTTTCATTTAAGCAGTAGCATGAAACAGTGACCTTTGATTTGTTGTCTTTGCAATATATCCAATTGAATACATGAGTTTGAATGATTTGCAAACCATGAAACTCTGCTTTGGAATTCAGGATATAAATGTGTCACAATAATCTTAATTCTTTGTTTTCCTTTCCCATGCATGTCCTCTCACTGTTGGTACAAAAACTGATCAGAAACATTCTTAATCATTCTGACCTTTGCCGACAGGAAACCTCGTCAAAATAAAAATCAAGCACAAATTACACGTGTTCGCCTCAGTGCGACCCCGTGTGTTGTTGCTACATGTAAACCCCGTAAACAGATCTGATTAATTATGGCTGATTCAAGCATGTGAAGATTAGAACATCAGAAGGGAGTTGGCAACATGAGACAGCACTGCTAAAGACCCCCTGTGGAGGTTTACTGCAAACAAATGTGTCACTGGAAGCTTTTGGGCCTTGAAACGACTCTGAATGTACATTTTGACTTAATATGCAAATTAATGACACCGTTTGAAACACTTTACTGACAGGGTTGTTCAGACTGGATAGTGGAAGAGGGGAAAAAGAAGCCCTCGTCTCACTCTGAGGATAACATTGAGCTCTTGCAGGAGGACAACATTAACGCTGGAAATAGAGTATTTGGTATAGCCCAGATACATTTCAGGTTCAGGTCATTTCAATCCAGCAGGGTCAGACTTGCTATTACCCTACTGTTGGCTCTGAGTTGAGTTTGGGTTGGATTCTCTAGACGGGGTTTAACGTTTTAAAACAGTGCTGGAAAGTCATTCCAGGTTTGGGCGTCAACCTTTCATGGATGCCCAAAAGCAATCCTCCCCCTAGCTTCAGTCCTCCCTCCATTGGACCATAATTGGCCTACACATTAATGCTTGGTTGGTTTACTTCTTGTGAACCTGATTCTGAAATAATTGTCCCTTAACTGATTTGAATGGAGGCACTGTGAGAAATGAACGATGCCTTTGTTGAACCTTTCATGACTCGTCACTTTTTGTGTCTAAAATTGTCTTTTATGAGAGTTCATGAACCCGAGCAATTCCATCAGATGAGGTGGCGCTTTTGTGATTCTGTAATGATGATGCAAGGCTGAAACTCCCAATCGGCAGCTGCTGAATAGAGGTGTTATGGAAGGAATGGTGTCATGTTCGACTGTGGCGCCACCAGTGGGGGCAGTTAAATGGACTTTGGGGAAAACCAGGGTTGTGTTAATTTAACATTTTAGTTAAATCAAAAAATAGAACAGATTTAATAAGGTAATTTTGGATTAAGCAGAACATCACAACTCTCTTGTTTCCTTTTTTAAAATTCCTTAATCTTTTTAAATTTTCTTCAATTGCAACTCCAGTACTACTCCTGCTGCACACATTGCACATTGAGGGCCAAGCTTGCCTATGTTCCCACAGTCCTATAGGGCTGTGGGAACATTGGGATGACACCTCATGTTCAACTATGATGCCACCAGCGGGGGCACTTAAAAGGGCATTGGGGAAAACCAGGACTGTCCCAATTTTAGCGAAATAAAAAAACCAACAGGTTTAATAAGGCACTTTTAAATTAAGTAGAACATGTTGACTTGCTTTTACACCTTTGGGCTGGATTCGAACCCTGGCCGCCTTCTACATGGGCGCGCAACTTAACCATTAGGCCAAGTCTGCACCCCTTCTGCACCCCTTCTGCACACATTAAGCGCCAAGCTTGGCTAAACACCCCAGATGTGCAGAGATGAAATCTGAAGCCCTTTGCTCTAAATGTCACGCTGTCTCTTTAAATGTGCAGGTGTTTGTTGTGACACAATAACACACGCTGCTACAGACAATTTCCACATGCAATTCATATGAATACATGAGGACGCTGCAAATGCCAGGGTTTGAATGCTTGTGCATGCATGTGTTCATTTGAAATGTCTCATGCACGGGGGTCAACGTGCAGAATGTACATTATTTGAATCATATGTTGATTGAGGGCGAAGCCATGATCCATAGCTGTGACATCCTGACTTGAACATAATGTACTGATTCGCCGGTTATACATAGCTAGTCATAGTGAGTGGTGTGTCACCGCGGCCCTCTCAAGGCACAACGCTGGGGCTGGAACAGAGTCGAGGCTCTGACTTGGCACACCGCCTCTCTGACTCCTGCTGGGGCCCTGAGCTGTCTCGGGCGCCTGTCACTTCGCCGCATGTGTGTGTATCCGCGCGTTCGCACGGCCCCGAAAAAGAGATACAGTGGATCGGGCGTGAGCGTGTGAGGCGTATGAGGCGTGCGAGGCGTGCGCGCGCCGTTTGTGTGTGTCACAGTATCCCCGCAGCAGAGCAGAATATGGCTCACAGGAGAGCGAGCAGAGAGCTGTCACAGGAGGGGAGGCGAGCCACAGCCGCTCGCTCTCTTTCCTCCAGCAGGAAAAAAACGCCAACACACACACACACAAGCTCGGGACATGGCAGGGGTAGGCATGCTGCCCACGTGTTTTCTGTCACCTCATTCATTCATTTCCCATCCGTCTGATTTATTGTGCATGGGGCTCTGAAGACGAGGGCACAGTGAGATTCAAAAGGCAGCACAATCTTCTTTGTCCTGTTTTCCAACCTCCTACCACATACTGTTACTTGTCAATTCTTAATCTTTAAAAGGCCCCCTTATTCATCTTTCATTTTCACACTCGCTCCTGTGTTCATTTTCAACTTTCTGATTGGGGCTAAAAAAAAAAAACAGCAGGACTCAAAAGCAGCAGAGTTTTTTAAACACCGCTCATGTGTCCCACTCGCTAGCTCCTCCCCCCCCCCCCCCCCCCCTCTGAGTCACTCCGCACGTTGTCACAATCAATGACGTTAGCTTAATCAAACAGATGTGACAGTTTGCAGACTAACTCTTCGGCGCCCGAAAATGCCACCGCACGCCAACTTCAAACGGCGGGAGCTTTTTGAAGTGGCGTGCAGGGTTGGTAAGCTGTTGCTAGCGCTGACAAGCAGGGGATTTGTGAGGCGCAATCCAAAGAGGAGGCGGCGTGAGAAGGAGGGTAACTTCTTGATTGCATGAGTGGCGTTCATTTTTTTTGTTGTTGCTTGACCCTGATGAGATATACCTTAAAGGGGAGTTCAACCGGGGCGTCAGTAGAGGATTGACGCTCCATAGAGATAAAAAACTGCAAGCCGCCCTCTTGGTGATGAAGAGAAGACCAGATCTGTGGAGTCACACTACGCCGCTTGCAGCTTCGCTTCACATCATCGTGTTCTGAACCACATCTGAACCAGAAAACGCGCCTTTATCTGCTGAGAATCACCCAGGGTGCTGCCACCGACTCGACACAGTTCATCTTCCTTTTATTGTCAGCGGAGGATAAAATTGCTATACCCAGAGGTGGACTACCACCTTAGGCATGCACATTAAGTTTTGATCACCCACTTTAAGGATTGACATATACATACTCCACTGTCTGTGCTCTGAACAGGCTCCAGAACAAGGCTTAAAAAAAAAACCCCAAACAGAATACATTAGGAACGTTTCTCCAACATATGGCTGCTTTACCTCCACAGCCGGAGAAATGTGCTAAGTGCTTAGTGTCAAACAGATGAAATACGCCATTTGCAATTCCACTTAATTCACATGTGGATAATGGTTCCCTTCCATAGGTATAAATCTCACCCTTTAGGAGATTAACTGAAAATGGGGACCGGCATAAATAATGGTTTAAGTAACAAGACGGATGGCCTAAATAAAACAGTCATGCTCCACAGGAATATGCAATAGCAATAACTTCAGTGCCCAAGTGGCACTTCTAGGCTGCTTTTTATCATCACCTCCCCTGAATACAAAGTGAAGCTAAGCAGCCATATGTTTAATGGTCGGACTTCTCTGTACCTTTTTAGGACTTCTTTGAAAGCATCCAAATTTAGAGCAGACGCATGAGGATAAGAGGGAGAGTTGTCATTTGCTGCATCTTTGAACGCCACTCTATGAATGTCGTGTACGGCCACCTGAGATGAGTTGGGCTTGTAATTTAGCATTTGCACATCCAAAGGGGAACTCAGGACAATAGAAGAGGTAGGCTGCAGAATTAGGCAGGACCACAGGAGGACATGGTGCATTCATTCTTTAAGGAGACATAAAGAAGTTTGGATATTCCACTGAAATTTTTTTTGTTTGTTGTATTTTTTGGCTTTCACACATTTATTGATAGAGGTGAGGACAGTGCATAGAGTAGGACACTGGGAGAGAGTGGGGGAATGACATGCAGGCTGGAATTGAACCCAGGCCGCCTGCTACATGTGCACAACTCAACCGTGAGGCTAAGTTTGTAGTTTGTGCACAAACTGATTCAATTTGATGCTTTGTTAAAAAATGTATCATCACTCCAAATCTGAAGCCAGCAACATATTCTCAAAAAAGTTTGGACAGTTAGTTCCAGTGGTTTTAAAAGTGAAATTTTCTAACTTACCTGACCACATCTATCCATCTTAAATAGTCTCAGCCTCACACCCTCTTTGCATTGTACACTTCAAGGTCTCAGCAGATGTGTGTCAAACATGAGTCTGGTCCTGCTGGAGGTTTCTGCCTCGTATCTGACCCTGAATGTAGTCCCCATTAATAAGCTGGTGGTCTCATTGCCCCATGAGGCTGTAACATACTCACATTCGTAACCTCTTTGATTACTTCTTGAAATCTTTGCAGTTGAACTCACTTCTCCCTCTACGCCGATGATTCAACCTGCTACGTCTAATGCGCCTCCATTGCGTAGAATTGTCCCAGCTGTGAGCCATGTAACCCCCTCAATGGAAAAGTGACTGCTGGTTTCACTTCAGGAAATAGCACTTCCCAGAATGCAACACTATTGATTTTCTTTCCCTTTTTTTTTTTTTTTTATTAACATGAGATAACACCCCAAAGGCGAATCCAGGGCACAAGCTGTTGTGTCTCACTAGGGTGATTCTTTACATCATATCTATTACACTGTCTTCTCTTTGTATCGTTTCCTCTACCTGCCAGACGTTGAGAAAACTTCCTGTACAGCTTCCACTTTCTCTCAGTGCCCTCATTCTCCATGAAATAATAGAACCCAGGAAGTCTTTATTCAACGAAGCGCTCCTTAAATTATTGATTTCCTTGATCAAACACATTCAAAATATTAGTTTCTTTTCTTGTCTCTGCGTAAGTTCTCCGTCTTTGCGTGTGACTCACTCGCTTGGCTGTTCACAGTTCAGAGGGATGCTGGAAGAAGTGCCTTTAGAGCTGTTTTAATGGCTTGATGTCAAGTTCCTGAAGTAAAAAAAAAGGGCTGAAAATTGCAGAGTTGAAACGAAAGAGTTCTTTTTCGGCTCGTTAAAATTAACCTTTCAAAGCTTCAAAGGCGAACTTTATCCCCCGTCATCCAGCTTCATTTAAAAAAAGAATCTTGACTAATTAGTAGTTCTGTTGTTTTTCAAACTTAGAAGTAATAGTGAGATAAAATGATTCTGAAATCCAGTAAACTCCAAGATCTCAAAGTACCTCTCCACAGTTTTCTGTGCTCACAATATCAACATGCTGCAATGAGGCGGCACTGCATTAAAAACAGACATGACTCTGTAGTGGAAGTCAATGCATAGACCACCCAACACCAAGACAGGATAAGACTCAGTCTGACCCCACCTTAATCCACCATGAGCATTGCACCTCACAGTATTTAGCTAGTTACAGCAGAGAGGACAAACTTCCTTTAACAGGCAGAAACCTTGAGCAGAACCAGACTCATGTTAGACAGCCATCTGTTGGGACCGTGTTGGGTCTGGAAAGAGGGGTAGAGGAGAATAAGAGATAGGGGGAGCGGTGATAGTGATGATTAGAGTAGTAGTAACTGTTGCCGCTGGAGTCTGGAACGTCCACAGCAGCAGGAACCTACGAGACAAGGGAGCTCAGGGACTCCAGAAAGGTCTATGGTTAGTAACTTTAATGGGACAGGGAGAGTTAAAGTAAGTGATGAGGGGGTTGGGGGGAAGGGGGTGAGATAGGATCCCCGTGGTACTCGGCATGTCCAACTCACAACAAAAAGATGGCACACTGGCAAGCTTCCTTCATGTGCTGTTCAACCATGTCTCCATATATGACATTCGTGCACGTGGCTTGGGTTGGGACTGCATCCCAGGAACAGACCTGGGACAATGCTTCTATTCCCGCCTCGCAGCAGCTGCTTGCTGAGCAAGGTTGGTTCGGTCGACCAAGCAGTGGTGCACCTGGTCCGTGCATGAACTAGAAACCCCGCTTGATCAATGAGCAGTCACTGATCCAGTTGTTCCGTGTCGGCCCGTCCTTTGAGCAGGATCACTTGAATGACTTACCAGCTATTTCAGTCTACCTTGACTTCTTCACAACCTGGTCTTGCTAAGACAAGTCCAATCAGGCCAAGCCTCACATTAAAACAGAAACCTCTTCTTTAACGACTTGATGTTGATCTTGCCTTACTTCCAGCTTCCTTTGCCTTCTCTCTCAGTGTCAGAACTCGTCACATATACAGCCTCCGCTCCACTTCACTCCTTCCATGGCGGCGTGGATGTTATTTTTAGCAAGACATCCAATGTGCAGGTGTTGAAAGGGCTACAAATGGAGGGTCGGGTGTAATGTCTCGAATTCCCACGTTGATATAAGTGACCCATTTCTTTGTCTGTGATGTGCCAGATCCAGCTCAAAGGGGGGCATGTTTTGTAGCTTGGTCTTGTTAGCATTGCTAACTTGAAGCTAAACTCTTCAACCTGGTTTCTTTGACTTAAATTGGAATCGATGAACAAATGTGACTTAAGGCAGGGGTTCCCGAAGTGTGGGGGTCCTGAAACACAAATGGGGGTCATGAGATGTCTTCCAGAATTATTTTTTTTTTTTTAAATAGTACATTTCCCCCAAATTTAGTACAAAATTTCGCCAGAAATAGACCTTGAAAATAGAAAATGTAATGAGCTTTCTGCCTTTCTTTGTTGCCAGATGACTCCTAAGTTTAGGGTTAGCATCAGCAGCAGCAGGTTAATCCATAACAGCACAGGAAACACACACATGCTCATATAGGTAGGGTCATTTTCTGCAGACCAGCTAAGTGAAGCCACATTAAACCACTTTGAGGGACAGTGGGGGCTGTGGGCTGAAAAATGCTTCTAAGTGCCACAGTGTCTAAACACAGCCTCACAAATAAACCAGCGTGCCTGTACTGTAGACTCTAAGTCATGTTCCAGGCTTTATAATCTCCCCGTGTCACAGGAGACGTTTAACAACTGGTTTCACAGACTGACTCCTCCTGACAAGTAAACTAATCTCAATATGTTAAACCCACAGAGCTCCCCTTTGATGCCGAAACGAGGACACTCATGCTGATAAGATATGTACCGCTAATGAACAGCCTGTCTGAGGTTTTTAACTAACAGCCTGGGATTGTGACACGCAATTCAATCAACTCCATGTGCACAAATATTGTTATCCGGTCTGTAAATAAGGTAAGAAAGCAAATCCTAAAGCGCATGTCGACGCATCACACATGCTAAATTAATAACCGTCTGCTGAGAGGTTTAGTATGTTGTAATATATTTGGCAGGACCAGTAATTATAAAACTAGGCCATATTGCAATGGGAGATAATTAACGTTAGCCCGTCCCTGGGAGGTTTTTGTGGAGTGTGGGGAGGCTTTGACACAGCCTATTCAATTATGTCCTTCCCCGTGGGTCCGGAAACCCAGAATATGGAATATCTAAATTAGGCACATGACAAATCTCTCATGGAGTCAGATGGAGCAGGTCACAGATGACAAGGTGGCCGGGAAGTTTTAGAGAGGAGATCATGTTTGGGAAGCTACTTTTAGAGCTGTAGTGCGAGTGCTTTGTGGGCACTGTGGAGTCAATAACTGTGTTTTATCACTCAGACATCCCCACAGACTCTGCTTCACTGAGCAACATTTGCAATATGCATCTCATATTTCCAGGTTTCTACACCTGATGTGGAAATATGAGGCGGTGAGGCGACCAGAACACAACAAATCAATTAATGAGCGCTCACATTTTCATATTGATTTCAATGTGTGACGCTAATTGCATTGGAAATCCCTACAATGTCACGATTATACGTTCGCTTGATGAAATTTGGAATGGCCTCCCAAATGATGCACATGAGACGATGGGGTTTAATTAGGCCGCAATTATAGACAAGATGCTAGCTGCACACCTGAGAAGGATATGACGGCTCAGATTGGCTTCTGAATGGATGGGAAATAAGGCGCTGTGTGGAGGATGGTTATGTGGGAAAGCTAAGGGGAGATGTGGATGGTGGGGAAAGCCATTACCTCCAGGAGCCGTTAGCTTCGTCAATAAAAATGCATCACGGCCTGATGAGAAGTCAATTTCAGCCTCGATCTCAGAAGTATTGCACAATATGTATCAATGCAAATCTGGCAGCTGCTGTAGTTATCAGCCCATGACTCCCAAAATATAGGTGCCAAAGACCTGCGACCCCCCACTGTCCCTCAAAGTGGTTTAATGTGGCTTCATTTAGCTGCTCTGCAGAAAATGACCCTACCTATATGAGCATGTGTCTGTGATTCCTGCTGTGTGCTAACTAGCTACTGAAACCATGTTGAGATTTTGAGTCACAGGTGGAGTTTTAAACGTGTTGTTTGCTCGGCTTGGAGGTCAAATGTCACGATACGACACGAAACTTTACCATTGATGTTGAATACATGGTAATAGTCTTGTAGCTGGACTCATTAGGACTGGAATCTAAAATTAGGGCCCCATATCATTCTTGGTAAAGCACATCCCTCTAAGCTACTATTCTAATGTGATTTCTAAATGTTGTTTCATAGCAGTTTAGCATTATTCTATAACAGCTGCAGCATTAAACATTCACATACCTGGACAAGCATTTAAAAGCTGCAGCAGCTTTGTCCTAATTCATGATACCAGCCTTTCATTTAACTTGAAAGCCGTCCTGCTCACAGGGGATCAAATTATTTCGGTGTCAGGAACTGGACTTGGATTTGGTGGCGCATGTCCAGTGCTGATTAAAAACAAACAACAGAAGCACTCCTGGACTTTTCCAAACGGGGGCCATTGTTGCATTTAGGACCTATTTTTTTTGTGTCATAAAAGGCTGCGAGTCGATTTGGCATTTAACATATGGGAGGAGAATTTTTAATTAAAAATTCAACAGTTAGATGAATTATTCTGCGTCTCTTCCTCTTACAGACCCTGGGGTAAAAACAGACATGGTGGAATGCCATGATCAGGCAACCTCTGAAGCTTGGTTGAAGATTCATCGACAAGTCTGAAGATTTTTGGTTTAATTAACAAGAAATTAACCCTTTAATATAATTGTGTTATATTACTCTGGGTATGGAAAGAAACAGCTGTTGTTGGCTAATTCAATCTATTGTTCTATCTCTGTAATTTAACATTAAACAGTTGGGTCTCATTAAAATCAGAAATCCAGCATCTCAAAATATTAGAATATTTCCTTAGATCGATCAAAAAAGGAATACAAATTCAGAAATGTTCAATTTATAGTCATTTTTACACTCAGTACACCCATCCATTCATGCATCCATCCATTCATTTATTCATCCTTTTATCCATCCATACATCCATCCATCCATCCATTCATGCATCCATCCATTCATTTATTCATCCTTTTATCCATACATACATCCATTCATTCATCCATCCATCAACCATTTAGTCATTCAACCATTCATCCATTTAATAATTTGTCCGTGCATCCATCCATCCATCAACAATTTATTCATTCATCCATTCATCCATTTAATAATTTGTCCGTCCATCCATCCATCCATCCATCCATCCATCCATCCATCCATCCATCCATCCATCCATCCATCCATCCATCCATCATCCATTCACTCATTCGTCCATCCATCCATCCATTCATACATTAATGCATTCATTTATCCTATCTATCTATCTATCTATCTATCTATCTATCTATCTATCTATCTATCTATCTATCTATCTATCTATCTATCTATCTATCTATCTATCTATCTATCTATCTATCTATCTATCTATCTATCTATCCATCCATCCATCCATCCATCCATCCATCCATCAACAATTTATTCATTCATCCATCCATTCATCCATTTAATAATTTGTCCATCCATCCATCCATCCATCCATCCATCCATCCATCCATCCATCCATCCATCCATCCATCCATATCCATCCATCCATATCCATCCATCCATCCATCCATCCATCCATCCATCAACCATTCACTCATTCGTCCATCCATCCATCCATTCATACATTAATGCATTCATTTATCCTATCTATCTATCTATCTATCTATCTATCTATCTATCTATCTATCTATCTATCTATCTATCTATCTATCTATCTATCTATCTATCTATCTATCTATCTATCTATCTATCCATCCATCCATCCATCCATCCATCCATCCATCCATCCATCCATCCATCCATCCATCGAACTATCACCATTTATCAATCCATTCATCTTTTCATTCATCCATCCATCGATTTATCCATCCACTGATCCATCCATCCACTCATTTATTTATCCATTATTTAATTTATCCATCCATCCATTCATTCATCCATCCCTCCATCCCTCCTTTCATCAGCACATTCATTGTAAAAGGAGATCAGCCTCTCCAGTAAACATGTCAGGAAATAGAAACATAAAGTACTTTTAAAAAAACATGTAGACAAATTAAAATTGTAAAATGCTTCAAACTATTTTGTTTACATGGTAGGACTCAGGAACATATAAAATGTTATTTCTAGAAAATATTGACATTGTTCCCAATAATTCATGGAGACCTGTAATTGGCCATTCACCTCCATTCTGTGGAGGACCGAATTGTGGCCTCTTGAGTCTTGTTTACCAGTTATGGGGTCCATGTTTGTGTGCTTAAAACCCATTAAACCATCAAAACCTTCAATAACATGCGGCATTATGTTGCTGCATGTTTCCATGTTTAGCATAAGTGCCTATGAGTGCCACTTATAGCTCAAGAGCCAGGAAGTAAATTATCAGTGGCAATTTTTTACCATCTGTGTCAAAGGGATCCATGTGGTTATTGAATGGGCTCTGTGCATGATCTGGGGCTTTTATATGAATTTGCTTGTGGGTCAATTGAGACGAAAATGTTGGACGATTTACTCCCAATGATCTCACACTGTTGTTGTTGATTGGATTGTATACATTAGATATCCGTGGCTCTAATGAAACCCATCAAACAGTGAGCTGGCTCTATTTCTAAAAATGGTTCCCCTCCAGTTGCTTTGATCCCCGTGCCTTAATGGCTGTTTGGAGCCACCTGAGGACACCTTAATGCTTCCAATTACTGAGTTCTCTTCCAAAATTAAGGCGAGCAATTAAAGGGAATGCTGCTTCCCCCAATTATATCATTGACTACAAGTTAACAGCGTGCACGATCAAATGTAGTTCCAAGGAAAATGGGAAAGGTTCAGAGAGGCAGAGCTCTTCAGGTGGTGGTTGGATGTGGAGTGGTTTCCCCACTTATTGGGGAACCGGGGACTTCAATCCCCTTTTAATCTAGCCTGCCTGCGCGCAGAAGATTCAGATGTTGAATTGCTCCCATTTAATTGGTGTGTATGTGTGTGAAAGTATTAATAACTACCCTGATAAGCAGGTTGGCACCTTGCGCGGAAGCATCCCCAACAGCGTGTTCGAATCAGACGAATCGGAGGCACAGTAAATCCCTGTGAGCGGTCCAAAGACCAGGAAGGAGCTATAAAAAGGTCGTCCATTTACCATTTATAGGCCCCTTCATTTCTTCTGATGTGGTCCCACAGCACCTGCCTTACATGGTAAGGCCACATTATACCCAGTTAACCCCAAGCCTAGATTTAACTGCACTGATCCCCCAAGCAGTGATCTATATCAAGCGGAGCCTTTTCACCTCTATTAGCATAAACACTCACTAAATGAAGAATAAGTCTTCATTATGCCCTACTTTGCAGTATCAGTGTGTACATGTGTGTGTTGAATTCAGTGGAAACAGAAAAGTATGATATAACACGTCTGCCTCTCTTGTCCTTGATATCGTCAGTGGTTTTTTTTTTCCTCTTCTTCTCCTGCTGATCAAACCGAGTAAAGTGCTGCATTCAACCTTTTACCCAGAAGGCTGTTAGCTTTTGTTCCTTGGAAATGTCTTCAGGTGTTCTTCGGGGTAAATAAGGGCCTGCTGTCATAATGGGTGAAAGCAGCGGGACTTCAAAGAGGTCACAAATGAATCATCTTGGTTCAGTGTGAGGTTCAGAGAAAGTACGGCGCTTTGGTAACACCACATGGGGAAAGTTACAGAGTAAGATTACTGGACTACTTTGTTTGAGGTGTAACTAAAGCCTCTTTTTGCACTTTTACTCCCACAGTAGTGTTCAAAGACTCAAAACAACCAACTGTGGCTTGGGCCTTTGATTTAACTCAGATCAGGTGTGACTCCACACACTCCAGCCACCTCCCACACTTTAGGGCACTTAAGAGGCAGCTGTGGTTTGGCAGTAGAGCTGGTTGTCTGGGCAAGACTGTGTACCTCAACTGCTAATAGCATAGCAGTGTGTGGGTGAGTTGATAATTATGGGCTTACTTATGTGTGAATGTGTATGGTTTAACTTCACATGTTGTGTGACAAGTGAAGAGTTCAAATTTAAAAATGTTTCAAGAAACTGAAGTTATTAGAAGTATCGTTAAAAAATGTTAATTTATTCAAATGTATATTAAAAAGAAATATGTGTTTTGAAAATGTATAAAAACTGAGTTATCTGTTTTTGCAAATGAAGTCTTCAAGTATTTATAATTGTGAGAAGATCAGGAAACGTAAATTTAACATTTTCCGAATTATTTTGATGGTCGGATTTAACATTTTCAAAATGCCTCAAAGGGTCTGCTTTGTTAGTGTTTTAAAAATTTTACTTAAAAAATTACAAAATTAAAAAAAATTTACTTTCAAATTAAAGTTATAGACAAGGGGTGTCAAATTAGTAATTTTCAAAATAACAAATTAAAATTTTTATTGTGGTTAACCGCATTAAAATAGCATTATTGTTAGACTTTTGTTTATTTTTTAAACTTTTTTAAAATTGCTATTAACTGCATTAAAATAGCATTATTGTTAGACTTTTGTTTATTTTTTAAACTTTTTTAAAATTGCTATTAACCGCATTAAAATAGCATTGTTGTTAGACTTATTTTTTTTAACTTTTTTAAAATTGCTATTAACTGCATTAAAATAGCACTATTTTTAGACTTTTGTTTATTTTTTTAACTTTTTTAAAATTGCTATTAACTGCATTAAAATAGCATTATTGTTAGACTTTTGTTTATTTTTTAAACTTTTTTAACATTGCTATTAACTGCATTAAAAAAGCATTATTATACATTTTCTTATTGCAAATAACCACATTGAAATAGAAATATTATTATACTTTTTTTTCTTTTTTTTTTTTACATTTTTTATCCTGATTAATCACATTAAAATAGCATTATTATTATACTTTGTTTAAACCTTTTTTAAAACATTTTTTTAAAGTTACATTTTTGTTCTTTTTGCCTTTATTAGATAGTACAGCTGAAGAGAGACAGGAAGCATGGGGAGTGTGGAGTGGGAGAGGAGATGCAGGAAGTAGTCCCAGCTGGGAGTCAAACCTGCAACCTCCATGAGAAGGACTGTAGCCTCTGTATGTGGGGCTCTTAGACCACTAGGCCACCAGCTGTTTCAGCCTCTGTGATAAGCTTCCTCTGTGATAATAATAAAAGCAATGGCTGCTTGTTACGGTGTACTTAGGAACTTGGTTAAAGAACATAAATTGCTTCATAATGAGTTTCTAGGAGGAGTGGGAGTAAAGGATGTAACTACTAAACAGCATATTTGAATTATTCATACATCTTGTGGATCTTAAGGACATTTTAATGTGACTTTACCTTATTTCAATCCTTATTTAACTCCATTACAAACTCTTCAAAAACAGGTAACTACTCTTCCCTCTCAGTGTCAAGGTCTTTAACAGTCAAGCGTTGCTTCCCGTCAAACACTGCAGCATTTGCTCCGGCTTCCCGCCTGTAAATGGACAGTAAATCTAAAGCTGCCGCGACTCTTGTCTCATCTTGATTCTTGTCACTCGTGCACTGAGGTGAAACACTCATCGGATCACTTGTCAACCCCGAGTGCCTTTCTGTCTGGCTGTCACCGGCAGCATATGGTGCTGTTCTTGGTCACTAACTTGTTTTCCATTAGCAACATTTCTCTCTCATCCTGGACAAATATATCTGTTTTCTGTTCTTTTATTTCCAAGAGCAAGTAGGTCAGAAAAAACTTGGCTCAAGTGCATGCAGCAAAGTTTCTCGCCAACACACCAACACGGGCTATTTTTGACACAAAGGGCTTTTGTACAGTGTGGAAAGGTTAAAGGTCATTGACCTTTGGCGGTTGATTGGCCAAGAGCCAAATGTGTCCTGGAATAAGCTGGAGAAGTGACCAAAGAGGGAATTAATCCATCTGTTCAACAAGAGCTTGAGCCTTCACAACACAGAGTTCCCCTTGATGATGTTACAATCCATGCTGTACCGTGTTGCTCCTTTTGTCTTCTCTGGAAAAATGGCGTCCATAGACTTGGTTTTAATGATAGGCCAAATGCTCTATATGTCCATCTTTATGCCCTGCTGTCCATGACATTTGCAACTTGCATTTTCATGACTGTAATACGTTTGTTTATGATGTTTTGAGGAAGTTATGTGAATGTCTGACTCCCCTTGCACCACTTGAATTCTATTTTCCCTTCTCTCCTCAGATGAGCTGGCTACATCACCAACATCGCCACCAGCCAATGGGCTTGCGGCTGCCAAACTGAAAGTCTACTCTCCTCTCTGTTTGCCTGTAGTCATTTTATTTCAAAACATCCCTCCAATACTTAAATTCAATATAACATCAGGGGTGTATTGTACTATTTTTGGCTGCACAAAACCCCCAATATAATAAAACCCCAAGTCCAAAAATGTTGGTGGTATTCAAATCATTTTAACCCTGTATTTAATTCAACATAGTGGAAAAGAAAGCATGTCAAATGAAAATTAACTTGAAAAATTGATAGTTTTATGAACAAAAATTGGGTTAATTTTTAATGTAGTGCCAGCAACATGTGTTAAAAGTTGAGACAGGGACAGTTTAAAACTCTAACATGAAAATGTCATGACTCTGTAGTGGAAGTCACTGCAAAATATTGGATTTTTATTCATAACATATGCTCATTTCAAAATTGCTGCCATCTATATGTTTCAAAAAAGTTAGTACAGAGACAACAACACATTTAAAAAAGTTGTGAAATCCAATTAAAAGTTAAAGAGAAGAAAATTAGACATGACTCTGTAGTGGAAGTCACTGCATGGGTTTAAAGCCATTAACCTGTGAACCTCATTGTTTTTAATGCAGCTGCAAAATACTTGATATTTATCTATATTTTTTAAAAGCATGTTGATTTTAAAGTTACACTAAAAAAATAATTAAAAAAATAAAATGTAGTGGAAGTCCCTACATGGGTTCAAAACCCCTTCCAAAAACTATTTATACGTGAAAAAAATATTTTTGACTACATCTAAAAAATATTTATAATGTAATACAATATAAAGAAAGAAAACTAGACATGACTCTGTAGTGGAAGTCACTGCACCGGCTCAAAATCCCATCCAAAAATGATTATCTGTGAACAGTTTGTCACTGCATCCACAAAACATTGCATTTGTATTCATAAATAATGCTAATTTTTAACTTAATGCCATTTATATGTTTGGAAAAAGTTGTTAAATAAGCCATGAATTAAAATTGGACATGACTCTGTAGTGGAAGTCACTGCATGGGGTTAAAGCCATTTACCTGTGAACCTCATTGTTTTTAATGCAGCTGCAAAATATTTGATATTTATCTATATTTTTTAAAAGCATGTTCATTTTAAAGTGACACTAAAAACATAATTAAAAAAATAAAATGTAGTGGAAGTCCCTACATGGGTTCAAAACCACTTCCAAAAACGATTTATATGTGAAAA
Source organism: Notolabrus celidotus (assembly GCF_009762535.1). Lineage (NCBI taxonomy): Eukaryota > Metazoa > Chordata > Actinopteri > Labriformes > Labridae > Notolabrus > Notolabrus celidotus. The sequence goes on along the minus strand of NC_048295.1, from coordinate 10,610,233 downwards.
TTTTTTTTTTGACTACATCTAAAAAATATTTATAAAATAATACAATTTCAAGAAAGAAAACTAGACATGACTCTGTAGTGGAAGTCACTGCACGGGCTCAAAATCCCATCCAAAAATGATTATCTGTGAACAGTTTGTCACTGCATCCACAAAACATTGCATTTTTATTCATAAATAATGCTAATTTTTAACTTAATGCCATTTATATGTTTGGAAAAAGTTGTTTAATAAACCATAAATTAAAATTGGACATGACTCTTTAGTGGAAGTCACTGCATGGAAGCAAACTGACAAAACCGTCAGTGTGCTTTTCAGATGAGAGAGGTGGTGTGAATAACTCTCACGTGACACATGCTATGACTCATTTTAACCATGAGCCTGACACTAATTATAAAGTGATGGATGTGGTTACCTCAGATGATAGCACAGCTGAGCTAAGTCATAATTACTGTCAAGGTGAGTCTCATTTCATCAGGTAAGAAAACAGCATCTGTATTTCATCATGTAGCGCTGTCCAAGGTGCTGAAACCTTACAGTCTGTTTCATCACCACGATGCCCCGCGTTGCTACATGTGTAACCCTCTCACCGGCTTCTGATCCTCTCCATGTGAAAACTGTTCATCTGGATCGACTTCTTAAACGTTGAAGGTAGGGAAAAAAAAAAGGAATCATTGCAATAATAAGGCGTACCCTTCACCCGGCTGTTTGCTCCGCCATTCATGCACTCCGGCTTCCTTGCTAGCTCTTTCATTGTACTCGGGGACTCTGCATTATCATTATGTCTCAGGCCTGTTCTCCTCAAGGCGATACAAAGCCTTTTTTCTCCCTCCTCCTGCCAGCTCATTCATTTTTCATTGGCCTGGGCTTGTTAATTAAAACGCTGAATGGCACACTTTAGGTTGCAAACACCAAATTTTGTTGCTTGACCTTTTCTTTCAGCCAATATGTGCTGCCGCCGGAGTATGACGCCTTGATGAATGGATAATGTACTATCCCGGCTGACAGGCCTCTTTGGGAAAATTAATGAGAACATATCGAGTAAGAAAGGATTGTAGCAGGAGGGGGAGTTCCTTTTCTGCGTCTGAGGAGGGAGTCACTCTTCACAGATTATTTTGGTACCTAGTTAATGGGTGTGATGTGGTTATTCATCACGGAGGACAGGAAGAAGGTGACTGACTGCACACACAGTGATCACCATCATAGATGTCATCTGTCTTTCCTTCATTAGCCTTAATGTTCGTTGCATCCTGTTTGTTCTGCAGGATGTTGGATTAAATATGCAGATTGTGGATGCTTCCACAATAAATGGCACCCTGGAAAACTCTTTATCGCACAATTAGAAGCAGGGAGGTGACTTTTGAACGGCGTGCGGTCCTGAAATTGAAACATTTGTGCGTTTTTAATTCCAGTGAATTCCAAAACTGATTCACTTATTAATTAACTGACTTTTTCAGTCTGCCAAAAACGAGAGGATAAAATCTATCATCCTCTGGAAATTAGTCAAGCCTTCTTGACTATCTCATGAGTCATTACTGGGAAGGTGAAATTGATTCTCCAGTAGATTAACACGTCTTCGTGAAATGTAATAAATGGTCCTTAGCCTCGCTCATGACCACATGTGCGAAAAGATGAAGATCTTACTTGAGAGGCCCGGTGGAAATGTGCTGTAAGTACCAGCTTGCGGCACTGATGAAGCCCAGAGTCAGGCCTGGTTTGACGGCTCTTTAATGGATGCCCCCGGAGGCTACATGATTGTAACTACTGTCTCCATCTGGCCAAATGAACACCACTAATATCTTCAGGGGGATTTACTGCGACCACTCTGGACAGGAAGCTACATCACTTCAGGAGTGTCAGCTTCAGCAGCTTGTAGAGGCGCTGATTAGGTTTGTGTCACTTTCTATTTTTAAACCCTCTGGCTAAAAAAGTAGGTTGCTGTGTTATCTATTTTAAAACAGTACAATGTGTTGGTTTGCAAATCATTGAAACTCCATTTTTAAGTGTTCAATGTTAACACATGAAACTGGTGACTTATAGGAAAGACATGCTGATGTGAAATTTGATGCCAGTAACACATTTCAAAAGACTGACGGCCAAATTCCACCAGATCCATGTCTGATCCGTCACAGCGACAGATCTGATAGGTTTCTATTCCAGTCAATGTGTTGCCATGGTGAGCAAATCTATCATTTGTGCACTCAAACCAAAATCAGGCAGGCCACAAAGTCAAGCGTGGCCCACCCCTGGTGGTCTTTGCTGCTGCTCTGCCTGACTTGGCTTTTCATATATGCATAAGAAAGAGAGTGGTCTTGTGCTCTCCCCGCCTAAGGGCCAAATTCCGCCAGATCCGTGTCCAGTCTGTCTCCAATCGGTCACAGCACCAGATCTGAGAGGTTTCTATTCTAGTCAATGTGTTAACTTCCACTGGATCCGCTCCGTTGCGTTCTGGCTGCGTCTCTGATCCAGCAGGTTTGAGGCCTCTGGACACAAATCTGGTGGAAGGCTGAGCCAGACCCCCTTTGGAGGAAGCTCATTTCGGTTGCTTGCATCTGAGATGTTAATCTTTCAGTCATGATCCACAGCTCATGACCATAGGTGAGAGTTGGAACATAGTCCAGGTGATAAATTGAAAGCTTTGCCTTCCAGCTCAGCTCCCACAGCTCCCTCTTCACCACGCCGGCCCGGTACAAAGCCTGCATAACTTTTGACGCTGCACCAAACCCCAACTCACAAACAAGACCCCAAGATACATAAACTCTTTGTTAAACCCTAATTCTCATTGCCCAGTTATGCCATCCACCCCTTGTTTTGATGCAGGACACCCAAGTAGTTACACAATGACAGCAGTAAAATGTTAAAAATTGCCTCAATAGGCATAATGCAAGCCTTGTTTGGTATCTAATTGATTTTGGTGATGCTGACAATGGACACAGTGTAATTAGTTCATGAAAGATCTAACTAAAACAGTCTGAAGTCATACATGCTCATTTGCCAGAGTACTATTTAATCAACTCCCATCAAGTTAATTAGCTGAATTAATGCATTCATTTCCTTTAATCCCATTGTGTGAGAAGTAATCCTTTAATAGAAGCGCAAACTTCAACAAATCCGTCCAATTTCCAACAAACACGTGGAGCTGCTTTCTGATAGTGTAATCTCACATTAATTGAATGTTCTGATCAAAAACACAGAGATAGAAATACTCTGGTTGTAATTCCCCTGAAAGCAACCTTTCATTCCTTTCCCAGCTTTTGTTGTCTCACGACAGAAGAAGAAGAAGAAGAAGAAGAAGTCACCGTCGTGTTAAAGCACAATCAAAACCGCTCATCTTTAATAGCGTAAATGTACTCCGCGGGCTGCATCAGGGTCAACACAAGCCGTAATGGTAAATCAATACACCTCACAGCTCCCGCCCACTGGAGATGTGCTCTTTCACTTTCCTCTCCTCTGTGCCTTTTTTTTCATTTTTTTTTTTGTCTTTCTCGCACAAACAAGTGATCTTTCAAATTCCAAAGGCTGTCTCCGAGGAGGCAAAGTCAAAAACAACTTCATTGTTCTCTCTGATGATCTTTAAAAGCACGCGCGCAGGAGCAGACAACAATATGATTGATGCTGCACACACGCGGCAACGCTCGTCTCCCACGTAATGGAGATTTTAAATGGATCTGTTTGTTTGCTGTCAAATAAATTTACCTGCAAGGGGAGTCGTAAGTGTTCTGCTGTTCTGACATTACAGTAAGGGGGAGAGGGAATAAATCCAGCGCCGTCTTGTTTATTTAATCACCTGTAATTCTTAATGCAGTAGTTGTATAAGGGATAATGCACGACTAGGTGTCCATTATGGGGGGTGAATGGACGCCATGGAGGCCAATACCTCTGAACATGCAGCCTGAAGGGTAATATCAGAGTCCTGCTGTGGTGATCACTATAAAAGAGCATTAATGAAGTTTGTTTTAAAGTCATGACTCGGTCTCAGTGACCTTTGACCCCAACACAATGGTCATTAGCTACTCAAACTGTCAGACCTCACACCACTGCAACAGAAAGGCACAAAACACATCAGACTTTATGTAATAAGAATAACTCATAGAATTTACATAGTGCTTTTTTAAGTACTCAAACAGGGACAGAGGTGGGGCGGGGGGGAGAGGTCATGTGTTCAGCGATGGCAAAGGCTCTGTCCTCCCCCAAGGTGCGGTGCTTGGACTTGGTGATAGAGGCGGCGAGATGGGGGAGTGGCGTTTGAGGAGGTCGGTCAGGTAAGAGGGGGCGAGGTTATTGAGGGCTTTGTCGGTGATGAGCAGGATCTGGAAGTGGATTCGGTGCTGAATGGGGAGCCAGTGGAGGTGCTGAAGGATGGGTGTGATGTGGGCTCTGGAGAAGGAGTGGGTGAGTTGTTGTTGTTGTTGTTGTTGTTGTTGTTGTTCTTCTTCTTCTTCTTCTTCTTCTTCTTCTTCTTCTTCTTCTTCTTCTTCTTCTTCTTCTTCTTCTTCTTCTTCTTCTTCTTCTTCTTCTTCTTCTTCTTCTTCTTCTTCTTCTTCCTTCTTCGTCTTCTTCTTCTTGTTCTTCGTCCTTCTTCTTCTTCTTCTTCGTCTTCTTCTTCCTTCTTGGTCCTTCTTCTTCTTCTTTGTCCTTCTTCGTCATTCTTCTTCTTCGTCGTCTTCTTCGTCTTCTTCTTCTTCTTCTTCTTCTTCTTCTTCTTCTTCTTCTTCTTCTTCCTCCGTCCTTCGTCCTTCTCCTCCTCCTCAGGAAGAATCATTGTTTCAATGTTAATTAATGAATTGTCTTTATTTAAACTTGAATATCATCGAGAGCAAAGCCCTCTTTTAAAATCATGTTGAGTATCCTAATTAATATTAAAATGCAGGATAAGCAAATCAAAGATGAAACCTTAAAAGAATGATGATCAATTAGAAACAGATAATTAAAAAGTAATGTTAAAAAAACTCAGTTAAAACGGGTACAATCAGAGGTTAACTGACTCAAAGAAAGCACAACTGAGTCTTTACAAGCACTACTGATGGTGTTCAGAGGCACTGATTGACAACACAACTATGTTAGCTATCAAGAGATGACCTCAGTAACTTATTATTGTCATCAGGACTCACCTGACACCCAGCAGCCAATCAGAACCTTGTATTCACCCAGACCCCGGTGCATCTGTTTGGAATATCAGATTGATGGACAGGTGAGAAGACAAGATGTTCTCCTTCACACAGATAAGTAAATACAACTTTAATGATGTGGGCAAAAGCAGAACTGACAAGTTGAAGTTAAGTGCTCAGAGCGCTGCTTTCTTTGGCAGCTACAATTTAGAACTGACACTCAAACTTGTTAAACCAATAAGTCCATGCAGTTCTGTCTGATGCAAACAACACGCCTGCATGATAAAGCCACGGACGTACGAACGAAAGCTAAGGACCATTACTGTTGAAACGCCGCACGCCGCACACCTCTCGGGTCAGCACTCGCCGTGTACCCCGAACACTAAAGACAAGCAATTATCTGTTTCCAAGGGCGAACGCGTCAGAATCAATCAAGAGTTTCTCTGAGAGTTGGCGTGTTGATGTTGTTCAAAGAAACTTGTAGGATGTGATTTACTTTAGATCTCAGGTGATTGGTTACTCAGTGCATGCGTGGACAGAGTAGCTTGTAGAGTTCATTGATGCTTCATGAACCTTAACTGAATCCTCTGGAGCTGTCGCAGCTGCAGGTTTAAAATAGTGTACAGTAAGAACATGCAGAACGCTGACACTCATGGAGCTTATTGAGCACTGCAGACAGTTCAGGGAGGCCGACATGGCACTCGGGCATGCCCAGTGAGAGTGCCTCCAACGTGGCCACCCTTCTCGTGAAGTGCCCCCGCCTCTCTTTGTTTCCCATGATCACACCCGGTCTCAGAGAGGAAGTGTAGCTGAGAAGTGTTTGTCTTTTAGTGGGGAAACATGGCTGAGGAATTGTGGATTTAAAACATTTCACCTGTCAAGTTGATGAGGGCCACTGCATCGCTATACGGAGACGCCGCGAGAACAACTGTCAGGGAAGAGAGAGACAAACATGCAAAGACAGTGTTCTGGTGTCAAACACCTCTCGGAAGTGTTGTAATATTTGTCTCAGCTTTTGCAGCTGTCAACTATTTATAGATACAATGCATCTGTTAGCTCTCCCACCTAATATGACTACCAGCCGCCGCTAATCAAGACGTCGAGGCCTGATTTAGAGTCTTGGAATGGGGAATAAACAGTGAATAGCAGCCCTTTGTACAGTATGTTGACTTAAATTAACTGGGAGAAACAGAGTGTGACACCATGAAGGAAGAGTCAGACTCACTGGTGTTCTGGTAAAAACCTCATCCTTTTCTTTGAAGTCTGCCTCTAAGAAGTTGGTTTAGCTGCGAGGCTCGGTGTTAATTATCCCTCGACATAACAGCAACTCATTTACCCACTGCTCCCTTTGTTGGAACAGCTTGCATAAGTTTGGCAGCAAGTGTAAGTGTGTATGTGTGGGATAAATTCTGATGCATATCATGAATAAATGAGATAGTCTGAATGTATTTCATGAGTTTTTACTACTATTAGATGTTTCATTAAATTAATGTAAGATGTAATATTTAAGAAACTTTCATTCTATTTGACTAAAAAACATTTTTCCAACAGGTCTTTATGAAGCCTTCATAGGATCCAGCCTTCAGAGAATCCAGCCTGCAAAAGACCCACTATTAGTATGATCCACCCTTCGTAGGACCCAGCCTACCATGGACAGAGACAGATACAAACATACACCTCTTATGTTACACTCAGGACCTCAAAACAACAGTTCAACCATAGACTGTAGAGCAAAGCTCAGGATTCAGCACCATGGACAGAGACACACACTTATTTTTTGGTACTAAGGATAGTTAAAGATACGTCTTATGTTATACACAGGACCTCAAGCTATGGTTAACTGTATATGTCAGCTCACATCTCAGGATTCAGCACCATGGACAGAGACACACACTTCTTTTTTGGTACCATAGGTAGAAACATACACATCTTATGTTACACTCAGCACCTCAAAACTATGGTTGAATCATAGATCGCAGCTCACAGCTTAGGATTCAGCACCATGGACAGAGACACACTCCTATATAGTGGTAACAGAGATAGAAACATACACCTCTTATGTTACACACAGGACCTCAAAACTATGGTTAAATCATAGATAGCAGCTCTCGCCTCAAGATTCAGCACCATGGACAGAGACACATATTTATATAGTGGCTCAATAGACAGAAACATACACCTCGTATGTTACACACAGGACCTCAAAACAACACTTAAATCATAGATAGCACCTCACACCTCAGGATTCAGCACCATGGACAGAGACACATATTTATATAGTGGTTCCATAGACAGAAACATACACCTCTTGTGTAACACACAGGACCTCAAAGCTATGGTTCAACCATAGATAGCAACTCACAGCTCAGGATTCAGCACCATGGACAGAGACACACACTTATTGTTGGGTTAAGTCAGATACAAACATGCTCCTTATAAGTTACACACAGGACCTCAAAGCTATGGTTAAATCATGCATAGCAGCTCACAGCTCAGAATTCAGCACCATGGACAGAGACACACACTTATATAGTGGTACCACAGATACAAACATACACCTCTTATGTTCCACACAGGACCTCAAAACCAGCCTTTGAGGGCCCAGCCTGTGTAGGACCCATCTTTCGCATGATCCAGTCTTCGTAGGATCCAGACTTCATAGGACCCAGCCTTTGAAGGATCCAGTTTATAGGATGAAGCCTACACATGACAGACCCTTGGTAGGATCCAACCTTAAGGGAGCCAGAGTTTCAGTTCTTGTCTGCAGGTCTCTTGTTTTAGTTTCTGTGCCCCCTTGTCTTTGTGCGAACCGGTTAATCTTAGTCCCGTCAGCTAACACCCCGTGCTGTCACGCATTGTGAATCAGGCGGTCTGAGGGTTTAACAATAGAAAAATAAGAGTCTCCTGAAGGCGGGGTCGCTGATGTGTGTTTTGGGAACGTGCACGTGTGCATCAGTGTGTATCCGTTTATGGGGTCGGCTTGCTGCATCGTCCGTCTTCTCCTCCTCCTTGTTCTTCCCCCTGAGAGGCCGTTTGGGCTTCCTCATGCTGTTTTCTCTCCCTCTCTTTTTTATGTAGGACACTGCTGCTTGCTTGATGTTCGAATTAGGGAGGAGGGGGGAGAAATGCTTTAAGACGCTGCTGTGCCTTCTGTTTTTTGGAGGAGCTGAGATATGATTCAAAGGCCTGACAATCGGATGCCGAGCAGAGGAACAACAACTATTTTGGGTACAACGGCAGCTCACCAAACACGGGATGTTCTGAGTGAAGAAGGTACACAGTCTCTGCTTATTGCACCTTTAGAAGAAAGACTGGAAGTGGTGGGAGTGGAAATATGGGTGGGGATGTGCCAATAAATAAGGAAGATACAGAGAGGAATGAACCTCAACTTGAACCTGTAGTTTCTATTTTAACAAACATCTGAAGACATTGTGAAATGAGGAGGGTTCAATCACTGAGCGCTGCAGCTTTGACCTCTCATTGATTCTAGTCAAAGATTGTGGATGTTGACAGTCTGGTTGAAAATAGCAGAGGGCAGATATTTCAAGGGAACAAGCACGGCCATGCTAGGTGTGTTACCTGCCCATGATAACAGGTATGATCCCAAACAATACCAAATGAGAGAATCCAATACCAGACCATAGGATGCAATACAATGTGGTATGATGCAAGTTGATATGATGCAATATAATACAATATAAAACCATATGGTTCAATACAATGCCATGGGTACCAGAATACAAAACACAATATGATACAATGAGGTTGTTGCAATACAGTAGGATACAGTGTGATATAATAAGTTTGGATATGATGGGTTACAATGCATGATGCCATCACTTATGATACCATGCTACTTTATTGCCACCAAAGTTAAATTTGTCTTCTACTACTTTAGTCACAAGTAAGCTTCTCAGTAAGTAAAATTGATGAATATATATGCAATCAATAGTCAGACAAGCAAAGCAATAAAGAACCAGAGAATGTGGTTTGAGTTTTGCCTCATCTCCTTCTACTTCTTAAAAATCTTCATACTTTGTTTGGTTGTTTGTAAAAACGACTAAATCTCAGACAGAAAGAAAGACCTTGGAAGACTGAGGGTTCAAGCTGGCACTGCATCCCACCACACAGCCACTTTTTTTTTTTATCCATTTTTGCATCTTGCTGACTGAAATGACAAGGAGGCACCTTGATGTAATACAAAATCAATGGCAGGTGATTAACTGTTTTCCCTTCAGCGTAGGCGGGACTTAGCGCTCATGCTTTGAGATACAATAAAGGGGGTTCAAGTTTGATAAGGTAATCTTACACGTGTCGACACAGGCTGTGGCGTGCAAGGAGCATGTTAGAGGAGCTGCAGGAGCTTCACTCCTCCATCTGTGTCCACACAGGTTGCAGAGTTTTCAGCAGAGCCTGTAACACAATCACTGTAGTTACACGCCTCAGATTGGAGAGGAGACGCTTAAACATGTTGTAAGGGACCACTGAAACTTTAATTTCTACTCTTGCATATCTGGTACAAAAATACAGTTATCAGGTCGGGTTGAAATGAAGGCGTGCATTAATGTTTCAGCATCTTTTTCAAGTATAAATATCTGAACTTTAGCAAAGTGGGGAAAGGGTTTTTCACAATCAACGGCGCCTTGAGGATTCAACCTGGATCCAGAGGAAACATACTGCCTTATATAGAAGAAAGGGAAACTTCTGAGCTATGACGCCACTGTGTATTAAAACTACTCCTAATATTCCTGACAGTTTTGGCTGAACTAAGTAACAATCACAGCGTCTAAAACCAGGTTTTTCTTATTCTTTTAATACCTTTGAAATAACTTCTTCTAACACAGGACTCCCACTAGATCCGTGTCTGATCCACTGCGGTCCGGCTCCATACTGCGTTCCAAAAAAGGCAACTGGTGGGTGGATTCTCCTCCTCCTCTCCTCATCCATGTTGTCTTTCTGGTCCTCTGAAAACCTCTGAAAACCTGTTGACTCCAGGCCTGGCTCTGCTCATCATGACTTTGTCCCGCTCCATCTGCTCTGTTGAGATTGATGCGTCGTGCCCCGGCATCCAGTGAAAATAGAAGTCTTGTGTATCTGATCCCTAGGGCTCAGACCTGCAGGATCAGAGACCCAGCCTGAACGCAACTGAGCGGATCCAGTGGAAGTTAACACCATCCATCCATCCATGTCCCAAAAGCCAGTTTCCGTAACCGAGGATCGGACCGCCAAGGCCCCCGCCTTTGGCCGCCGCCCAATCCTCTTCGCACCGGACCCCTGTGAGTCCCCCTGCAGGTGGTGAGTCCACGGGAGGACGGATCCATGTATCCCATTCGGGCTGAGCCCGACCGGGCCCCATGGTTGAAGGCCCGGCCACCAGGCGCTCGCCTGCGGGCCCCAACCCCAGCCCTGGCTCCAGGGTGAGGCTCCGGTGGCCCTCCGGACAGGGTACACTTAGTCCTGTTCTTTCTCTTCATCAGGTGTCTTTGGGCCGCACTTTGTCTGTCCCCTCACCTAGGACCTGTTTGCCTTGGGAGACCCTACCAGGGGCAATTGCCCCCGACAACATAGCTCCTAGGATCATTAAGGCACTCAAACCCCTCCACCACGTTAAGGTGGCGACCCATGGAGGAGGGAAGTTAACACATTGACTAGAATAGAAACCTATTAGATCTGGTGCTGTGACGGATCAAAGACAGACCAGACACGGATCTGGTGGAATTTGGAATTAAGATCATGGATGATGCATACTATGAAGACCTTTGTGTTGTTCCCTTGTACCCCCCAATGGTGGACATACATGACGCAGGATAACCTGATCATCAGCCCTCCACACTCCTCAGCGGATCCTTGGTTCGAGCACGTTGCATTCAAACCATTTATAGAATTCATCTGTTTTGGTTCCTGACAAAAACGGTGCATCATTAATGCCATTTGAATCTTTAATGAGTTGACGGCTATGTTTTTGTCTGAGATGAAAAACAGTAAAGGGAGGAGGGAATGAGGGAGGAGGGAAGAGGAGGAGGGGTGAGTGGAAGTCAGGCTTAAAATCTTAAAAATGTTAATCCACTTTCTTGCCAATTGTAGCAGGAGCTAATTCCCAGAGCAGTTCACAATCTACCAGCTGGCCGTGACCAATGCTTCACACCCTGAAATGCTTAGTCACCACAAAGAGAGCGTCCTATTATTTAACTACAAAGATTAATCACTTCTCTTCTTAACAAGCAGAAGTCTCCTCTCGACATCCGCGGATAGAAAGTTTACAGCCTCCACCCTGAGTCCCGGCGTGATATGTTCATCCCCTTGTTATCCTCACCACTGCTTCACATTCTCCTTCTCCAACACTCCACTGTTCACTAATCTCCCTGCTGTGTGTGTGTCTTCTTATTTCTGGTATCTCTCATTTAAGTTGTCACTTTACTGGACTTTAGATAGACTGCACATCAAGAGGACTGCAAGACAACTGGGGTCAGGACACCAAGGATCCGTCTCATCGCCTCTAACCTCTTGATTCCAGCCCTTGTTGAGGTAGTATCATGAAATCTGATCTGGTGTTTTATTCTGAGAATTAATTGGTGTGTCGTCTGACTTCCTGTTTTGCTTGACCTCCCCCTGTGCTGAATAGAAGTCATGCGTATCCGCTGTTTAAGTCTGAAGAGCTCACTCCTCTTCAGGGATGAATTATTGTATAACTTGTTATTTTTGGTGATATTAAATGTACAGATTTTGCCCAAATATGGGCGTGGCTGAGTTGACTGACAGGTGAGTGCACTGTAGCTGTTAGCAAAGAGGCTAAAGAGTCCATCTAACTCAAACTCCACACCTGTGCATCCTATTAGATCGACCAAAGTTAGGTTGAGTAAGCATTTCTATATGGCCAAATTCCATCAGATCCTGAACCGCTAGGCACCAGATCTCATAGGTTTCTATTCCAGCTAATGTGTTAACTTCCACTGGATCCACTCCGATGGCTGCGTCTCTGATCCGGCAGGTCAGGGGCAGGGAGCTCCCAGAACAGAGCCATACAGCCAAATACAACATGTTGACAAACCAAAATGTGTGTGTAAACGAGTCAAATGTGTGTCAACTGCTGCGATATTGAAACCCTGACCTATCATACTTGGCCTAGTTAGCGATGCAGAACTGGGTGCATTGTTTGTTCTACCCTTGCTGTGCTCCCCCTGTCATAACTCCGGCCTCCCCACAGTTTGGGACTCACTCCTGTACAGCCACTCTGCAACCACTCCATCTAATGTGTCATCAACCCGCCGTTGCTCTTCAGCCTCCTGCAAACGCATCAGAGGAAGAAAACAAACTTAATCCAGCTCAAGGATTTCACAACAACCTCCTTGCTTTGAATCTCCATCAGCTCTGTTACGGCACACGGAGGTCGTGAAGCAGCGATACCACACAGGACTGGATTTGTGTCTGTGCTTTGAAAAACTCCTGCAACGGCATGATGCGGACTCGCTGACCAGGCTGAGTCACCGCTTTTCAAATGTCACGGCCGTTGCTCACTGGAGATAACCACCCTTATCATTACATGTTATTGTAGCGGCTATAATTCACATCACTATTATTGTACTTCTACGCTGAATTCAATGTTTAAAATAAGCCTCTGTATGACACAGTCCCTGATGTGTGTGTGTGTGTGTGTGTGGATGAAACCAGCACTCAGGAGAATGAAACTCCATCATGAATCATTCCCTTTAGAAATCCGGGAGTAGCAGTGTTAGACGCCGTAAGCTCTGGGATGCTTGAGTGGCATTTGCAAGTGTGTCACGTTACTTGGGGATGGAGAGACAGCAAAGAAAATATGCTGCTACAAGCTCCATGTGATACGACATCAATACCAGGCTTCCAAGGCTGGAGACTCGCCACTGGAAGTGTAGCGCCGAATCACAACGTGAGAGACCCAACACCAAGACAGGGTAAGACTCAAGTCTAACCTCATCTTAATCCATCATGAGCATTGCACCTCACAGTGTTTACCTAGTTACAGCAGAGAGGACAAACTTCCTTTAACAGGCAGAAACCTCCAGCAGGACCAGACTCATGTTAGACAGACATCTGCTGAGACCATGTTGGGTCTGGAAAGAGGGATAGAGGAGACTAAGAGAGAGAGGGAGCGATGATAGTGACAGAGGAACCTACGAGACAAGGGAGCTCAGGGACTCCAGAAAGGTCTATGGTTAGTAACTTTAATGGGACAGGGAGAGTTAAAGTAAGTGATGAGGGGGTTGAGATAGGATCCCAGTGTGCCAGTCTAGGCCTATAGCAGCATAACTACGAGCTGGTCCAAGCCTGATCCAGCTCTAACTATAAGCTTCATCCCTGACTGGTAGATGATTCCAAAGGAGAGGGGTCTGATAACTGATGGCTCTACCTCCCATACTACTTTTAAAGACTTTAGGTACCACCAGCAGGCCTACATGTTGGGAGCGTAGTGTACCATCCTCAGAAACAGTGTGAAGTAAGTGATGAGGGGGTTGAGATAGAATCCCAGTGTGTCAGTCTAAGCCTATAGCAGCATAACCAAGAGCTGGTCCAAGCCTGATCCAGCTCTAACTATAAGCTTCATCAAAAAGGAAAGTTTGAAGCCTACTCTTAAAAGTAGAGAGGGTGTCTGCCTCCCGGACCCTGACTGGTAGATGATTCCAAAGGAGAGGGACCAATCTCAGGTGGATTTTCAAAATAAAAGCCGTCTGAAATACAAAAATGTGCCTGGTAATTCTATATTTGGCATTACAATAAATCTCACTGATGTGTTTTGATTCAGACTGAAAGGTGAAAACCTCAAATTGTGATGCTGCCAATTACAGCCACACCTGATTTGGAATTTCAAAATAAAAGCCATTGGAAATGTAGCATATTAGTGATGATTTTGGATATTTTCAAAGTGAGATTATGTTGAAAATCCCTGTTTCCACAGACTAATTTCAGTTCAGAGTAATGGACAACCTAATGGTGTAATCACATCAGGAAACAAGTTGTTATTTGATGAAGCTACTTTTTAAAAACTGGATATTAGTCACGAGGAGACACTCAGGTTTCATTGTGTTTCCAAGCCGTCTAGACTCTCTGTCCATGACTTCCTGGTCCTGAATGCGAGATGTGTTTTTGGGTTAACAGAGAGAATAAAAGAGAACAAGTTAAGAGAGGATGTCACATTTATTTTTTTGGGGTGGGGAGGACAGGAAAGTTAACTCCTGAAACTGCCTGCACACTCAGACACTTGCCCGCCGGTCCTCCGCGTCCATCCCCCCACCATCCGCACGATGACTTGACTCATGTTGCCATAGAAACAGGAATTACCAAAAGCTCAATAATATCTGGATGGAGGGCAGAGGGAGAGAGAGGGAGAGAAAAAAGAGATGTGGCTACTGTGCAGAAATAGTTTTTCACTTCTTGGTGTGACATTCGTGTCAGGAAAGTCGCTGCGCCTGTGTATGAAATATACATACTAAATGAAGGGATGCAATGTGAGGATGTGTTGGAGTGTTGAATCAAAGGACTAAAGAAAGCATGCCTCTGACATGCACTTTGCAAAACCCCGTGAGGCCGGTTTGATTTGAGGCTATGGATAAAATGACTCGACTTGACATACCCTGCAAACATTTCTCTTCTCCCCTTCAGGCTCCCCGTACTACACTGTGCAATTTTGGGCTTTCCACAAGAGAGGGGAGTACAGTGAACAAGACAAACCGAAATCTTTTGTCAGTCGTCCAAAATGACTGTGAGGCATGTCCACAGACAGCCGGCACAGAGAGCCAGAATGGAGGTTCTGACAGCGACCAGTGTCCAATTTTTTAACAAAAGTGCCCTGATATTTTCACACTGCAGTTTTTAGAGGGATGGATTATTTAAAGATTTTCTGTATCAGCACAGCAGAAGTCAGGATAGAGAGTCTTTACAGCTCCATAGAACACGCCAACAGCGCCTTCCTGCTTATTGTTCTAAATTCAAACAGCTATCTGTTCCTGACACTGTGCTAAACACTGCGAAATATGTGCAGAGCTACAGTCATGAATTCATAGATGGGGATAAAAAGTGTTTTGCATTGTACTGCATCATATCCTAGTGAGTCCCATACTGTATCTTTAATGCATCAAACTGTATCATACTGTGTTGTATTAAATCCCACCTCATCTTTTCCTCACCTATATTACAGCACCCTATACAATTGTAGCTTCTCATACTATAATGTAACATATGGTAACATCTCATATCCAGTCATATTGAATTGTATCATATTGGATCTTCTTGTTGAGCATCCGTATTCTGAGGTATAGCATCGTATTGTAACGTATTGCATTTTAATGTATGATGTTGTTTCGTATCCTATCACGTTGCATTGTATCCTAATGCACAACACATCGTACAGTAACACGTTGTATCAGTAAGCATCATCTGGTTCAGTTTGCATAGTAACACAACATATTGCATCATAACACGTCATATCCCATTGTATAGGATTGCATCTCATCATAACGCATCATAGCTTATCGTACTGTAACTCATATCACATTGCATTCTATTACATTGCATGGTATCACATTGCTTGATATTACATTGCGTCGTATAACATTGCATCGTATCACATTGCATCGTACAACATTGCATCGTATTACATTGCTTGATATCACATTGCATCGTATCACATTGCATTGTGCAACATTGCTTGGTATCACATTGCTTGGTATCACATTGCTTGGTATCACATTGCTTGGTATCACATTGCTTGGTATCACATTGCTTCGTACTACAGTGCTTCCTATCACATTGCTTCCTTATCACATTGCTTGGTATCACATTGTATCGTACTACAGTGCTTCCTATCACATTGCTTCCTATCACATTGCTTCCTATCACATTGCTTCCTATCACATTGCTTCCTATCACATTGCTTCCTATCACATTGCTTCATACTACAGTGCTTCCTATCACATTGCTTCCTATCACATTACTTCCTATCACATTGCTTGGTATTACATTGCTTCCTATCACAGTGCTTCCTATCACATTACTTCCTATCACATTGCTTGGTATCACAGTGCTTCCTATCACATTGCTTCCTATCACATTGCTTCATACTACAGTGCTTCCTATCACATTACTTCCTATCACATTGCTTCATACTACAGTGCTTCCTATCACATTGCTTCCTATCACATTGCTTGGTATCATATTGCTTGGTATCACATTGCTTCCTATCACATTGCTTCCTATCACATTGCTTGGTATCACATTGCTTCGTACTACAGTGCTTCCTATCACATTGCTTCCTATCACATTGCTTCCTATCAAATTGCTTCCTATCACATTACTTCCTATCACATTGCTTGGTATTACATTGCTTCATACTACAGTGCTTCCTATCACATTACTTCCTATCACATTGCTTCCTATCACATTACTTCCTATCACATTGCTTGGTATTACATTGCTTCATACTACAGTGCTTCCTATCACATTGCTTCCTATCACATTGCTTCATACTACAGTGCTTCCTATCACATTGCTTCCTATCACATTGCTTCCTATCACATTGCTTCGTACCACAGTGCTTCCTATCACATTGCTTCCTATCACATTGCTTCCTATCATATTGCTTCGTATTACTTGGCATCATATTTCATTGCTTGGTATCACATTGCTTGTTATCACATTGCATCATATCACATTGCTTGGTATTACATTGCAGCGTATCATAATGCATCGTGTCACATCGTATCGTAACGCATCACATGGTTATGCATCATAATGCATCATATTGCATTGTATTATATAATGCATCGTATCACATTGCATCGTATCATAATGAATAGTGTCACAATGCATCATATCACATCATATCCTAACGCATTGTAACGCAATATACTGTAATGCATCATAATGCATCATATCGTAACCCATTGCTTCCCATTGTATTGTAATGCATAGAAAGCAAGTTAAAGGCTATTTAACCTTTCCTTAACTCCAGGCTGAGAGGGCCCAAAATATATTTTTATAACATCTTTAGGGTAATTCTTTTATTTCAAAAAACTGCACCAGAAAAGTAAAGTGATTACTCACCAGCAGTGAAGTAACCACACTCGTCTGCTCCTTCAAAATACACAGGAAGTTGTTATCCCAGCATCAGATTGAATTTGCATTTTTAAAACTTTTCTGTTCAAAAAACACTTTTTTTTTCCATCCCTCAGTCTTCACTATTTCATCCTGCGTATTATCTGTTTTCTAGTAATGCTTGGAAAACATTTAAATAACCAATTCCACCTCCATAATCATAAAGAGCGCGGTGACTGTGTCATGATTCTGCACTTTGAAATGATAAAGATTTTGCTGAGCTGCACTATTAGATTTTAATTCCCTCTGTGTCTCACACATATCACATCCTCGGCCGATAATTACTCCCCGGCGATGCTCGCTGTTGATACCTTTTTGGGTGATATGTCT
Source organism: Notolabrus celidotus (assembly GCF_009762535.1). Classification (NCBI taxonomy): domain Eukaryota; kingdom Metazoa; phylum Chordata; class Actinopteri; order Labriformes; family Labridae; genus Notolabrus; species Notolabrus celidotus. The sequence continues at coordinate 10,592,675 of NC_048295.1, read as the reverse complement.
CCTTGTGTTTAAGCTGCATGTGAATGATTCCACAAATCTTCCCACCTTCACATTCCTCAGAAGTCTCTGGGCTTTCGTTCAGTTCAGCACATCCGGTCACATCTCCATCCCCTCCTACCCCTCGATCACAGACATTATCACATGCCAAGCCACCACGTTAGCAGAAAGACATCCTCCTCCTCCCCCCCTCACCCATGAATTAATCTGTCAGGAGCAGGATAGCAGCGTTCCTCTCCCTCTGCTTCTTATCGGCCCTCTGAGGCAACTTCTTAAGTGGGAACGGGAGATAAGATGAGTCGGAAGGAATGAGATATCACAAACTAAACTGAGATTTAATTTGTGATGGAATTTCTAAGCATCCGCTGTGACGGCGCGCAGGTAGCACTTTGGGAGGTATGAGCTCTCCATCTGGGCCGACGATTGCTCTCCGCCTGTGCAAACAATTCCTAATTACTTCTGTGTGATTAACAGGAGATTTTGACCCGAGTCCCAGACACAAATAAACCACAGGTGTGTGCGCGGCAGCAGCCGCCGCGGGACGCACGGACTGGGACAGACGCGCTCGCTCGCAAGTCAACAAACACGGGGAGTGATCCAGCTGAGGATGCTACAAAGAGGTTTACTTGCAACAAAGTAGAGCCGTTCGTGGAACCAGAGAGGCGATAAAACACACAACTTTCTGGACATTTATTTGCATTGCATCGTCTGCATACACGATTATCTTCCACTGATGTAACCGTGGAATCTTAAGTAACGGTTTGAACTTGTGTAACCTCAGCAGATTGACTCCTGCACAATAAGCCCTGACACAGTCACATGAAACTGAGACAACTTGAAGCAGCATTTGAAACACAGTGATCAAGCAGTGGTGCATTTATTCTAAACCCTGATCATGCATGGATCACGTATGGTCCAAATTTTAGGGGTTAGCCCTTAATGTAGCATAGATCAGCCTGGATCAGAACAGTGCAGCATTGGGTATGAGGAGGAAGTGCTAGCAAAGGAACAAATAGTACCGTTAGCCGGTGTTTGACTTGCTCATACTTTGGCCGACATTTAAAATGACAGAATCCCAATACAAAAAAAATCCCCTAATAATGCCCAACCATTAAAGATTGTGTCCAAGCCACATTTGAAAGCGGCATTTTAATGCGAATTTTAGTATTTTAGCTATTTTAGTAACTGAACCAGACAAGCTAATGAATTATATAATATATTAGCATATTATATATAATTATTAGCATATGAAACACGCACTGTTTCATATGCAAAACAAGCTAGCTAGCAACTTTAGCAACTGAACAAGCTAACAAAACAAGCTAATGAATTACATAAAAAAACATAACAGCGTCCCAAACATCAAAAAACAATGCCCAAACATTACAGTCTATGTGCTTAACTAGCATGAAACCAGCACTGTTTTAAATGCAAAACAAGCTAGCTAGCAACTTTAGCAACTGAACAAAATAAGCTAACGAATTTAACATTTTTCAACTTTTTAAAGCAAGATGAGAAACAAGTAACATTATAACATCAATGTTGAACATAACACACATGTGAAACCTTTGCATTCAAACAAGCTAGATAGCATGTCAACTTTAGCAACTGAACACAACAAGCTACCAAATTTAACATTTTTCTGCTTTTTAAAACAAGATGTGAAAAAAGAAACATTACTCTACTCCTCATAAAATCTAACATAACAGCGTTGCATTCAATATCAAACAACAATGCCCAAACATTACAGTCTATGTGCTTAACTAGCATATGTAACCAGCACTGTTTCATATGCAAAACAAGCTAACGAATTTAACATTTTCAACTTTTTAAAGCAAGATGAGAAACAAGTAACATTATGAACATAACACGCATGTGAAACCTTTGCATTCAAACAAGCTAGATAGCATGTCAACTTTAGCAACTGAACACAACAAGCTTTTGAATTTAACATTTTTCTGCTTTTTAAAACAAGTTGAGAAAAAAGTAACATTAATCTACTCCTCATAAAATCTAACATAACAGCGTCCCATTCAATATCAAACAATGTCCAAACATTTGAAATAGCACTAAACAAGCTAATCGAAACAAGCTAGCTAGCAACTTAAATAAGTGAACCAAACAAGCTTATGAATTTAACATTTTTCAACTTTTATAATCAATATGAGAAAAAAAGTAATGTTTAACAATGCCCAAACATTTTCATTTCATGTGTCCAACACACATACGCGAAACAAGCTAGCTATTTAAGCAACTGAACCAAACAAGCTAAGGAATTTAACATTTTCTCACTTATTAAAACAAGATGTAAAAAAGTGACGTTAATCACCTCTGATACATTTTTAATAACAGCTAGCAGTGACTCATTTTAATATTTCAAACATAATATTCCTGACTTAATTTGACATTTTAGCCACTGCAGTTAGCTCAATGTTGTCCAGCCTATTACAACTTCCTTCTATCGTGGGGAACTCTGAAATGAAATTGGGATGATGCTTAAATACTTTTCCAAGAATTTCTCTACAATTTATGCTTTCTTCTAATTTTTCCCTAGTATTTTCCAGAATTGGTCAACTTTTTTTTATTTCCCAGGATGCCTTGGAGCCCTGAAAAGTTAAAAATACAACAAATCTAACACAGAAAATCCTCCTACATCAACTATCCTTCCAGTATGAAAACATGGTGATGCTGTGATATGATTACTCTGCACTATCCACTCCTCTGTGAATACAAATGAAGACAAAAAAAAAGTCCAAAACTTTAAATTCCACTATCCTATTTCTTCCCTCATCCCTTCCAAGGACCCCCAAGTTCTCTCTCGTGCTGTGCAGGGCAGCCCCGGGCAGGGCGTCATGCCTATTCTTGTGGAAAACATCAAAAAGGATTCATCATTAACAAACCTGCTTGAACATTCCTTCTTTCATTTAGAGGCTCCTTTGAATATTCAGAAATATCTTTCATGCAGAGTTGTCTATGCCGATGTGTCATTCTTGCCAAAGTTCTTCCTCTGCGCGCTCGTCTCTAAAAACCGAGCAGCTTTGATCAAAAGACAACAAAAATAGCCTTGAGATAAAGGAGACGGATCGCTTTCTGTACTGTATTATGCATTACAAAGAGCTGCAGTGCACTGTTTACCTTTGTTGGGGTCTAGATTCTAGTCTGGCTGAGGGGAGCAGGTGGGGAGCTGGAACCGGGGTTGTTATTTCTCTTGCACACACAAGCTCAAGATCTGAGGTGCAGCACTGTCAGCACATTAGAACAATGTTGTTTTATTTCACTGAAATCAAGACGTACAGTTTTTCACTTTGTATAATGAGGTCAAGATTCATCTGTATGAATCTTCACAGAAAACTTTATAGGGGTGTTAATTAAAGAGGTCCAGGTCTTCACAGACTCATCTGAGGCTCCTTCACTGAAAGCAGCAGGTAGCTATGAGGAGCCTTTATCAGCACACTGACTTCTTCTTCACTTTGTATGTTTGTGTGTTTAAGATCAAGATATACACTCTGACTGAGTTTATGAATAGAAAAGCAATGCTGGTATTACATAATAATAATAATAATAAAAATAATGTGTTTATACATTTTTAATAACCAGTAAAAAACTGTACAAATCATTCTTTTTAAGAAATTACTTTTTTTAAATAGATGAATGATTGGCTGGATGGATGGATGGATGGATGGATGGATGGATGGATGGATGGATGGATGGATGGATGGATGGATGATGGATGGATGGATGGATGGATGGATGGATGGATGATGGATGGATGGATGGTGGTTTTTATGCATTGATGGATTGACAGATGGATGGACTGACTGATGGATGTATAGATGGATGGATGGATGGATGGATGGATGGATGGATGGATGGATGGATGGATGGATGGATGGATGGATGGAGGTATAGATTAATGATTAGTTTCAGCATGGATAGATGGATGGTTTAATGCATCGATGGATAGATGGAGGGATAGACAGGATGATGCATGTATGGATGGATAGATAGATAGACAGAATGATGGATGGATAGACAGAATGATGGATGGATAGACAGAATGATGGATGGATAGACAGAATGATGCATGTATGGATGGATAGACAGAATGATGGATGGATAGACAGAATGATGCATGTATGGATGGATAGATAGACAGAATGGTGGATGGATAGACAGAATGATGGATGGATAGACAGAATGATGCATGTATGGATGGATAGACAGAATGATGGATGGATAGACAAAAAGATGGATGGATAGACAGAATGATGGATGGATAGACAGAATGATGCATGTATGGATGGATAGACAGAATGATGGATGGATAGACAGAATGATGGATGGATAGACAGAATGATGCATGTATGGATGGATAGACAGAATGATGGATGGATAGACAAAAAGATGGATGGATAGACAGAATGATGGATGGATAGACAGAATGATGGATGGATAGACAGAATGATGCATGTATGGATGGATAGACAGAATGATGGATGGATAGACAGAATGATGGATGTATGGATGGATAAACAGAATGATGGATGGATGGATGGATGGATGGATGGATGGATGGATGGATGGATGGATGGATGGATGGATGGATGGATGGATGGATGAATGGTTTCATGCATGGATGGATGGATAGATGGATGACTTTGTGCATGTATGAATGCACTGATGGATGGACGGCATACAGACAGATTGACAGATGGAAGGATGGATGGATGGATTGGTAGTTGCATGTATGTACTATATAAATGTAATGATGGATGGATAGATAGATCGATAGACAGACACACAGACACACAGACAGATGGATGGATGGATGGATGCATAGACAGACTGATGGATGATGTATGGAAAGATATAATTATGGATAGATGAATGCATGGATGTTTTATGCATTGATAGATAGATAGATAGATAGATAGATAGATAGATAGATAGATAGATAGATAGATAGATAGATAGATAGATAGATAGATAGATAGATAGATAGATAGATAGATAGATAGATAGTTTTATGCATAGAGTACTTCCTCCCCCTATTGGCAGGTTGTCGGTTGGATCCCTGCTGCCTTGCTCCTGCAGTCACATGCCGAGGCTTTCATGAACTAGACACCCAGTTAGAGGTGAGTGAATGTGTACCAATGAATAAACTTTACTTACAGTCCTCACTAAAGCAACCTCCACCCTTGGTATATGGTGTGCCTCTGAAGGATCAGTGGTTACATCACTAATGAAACAAGGTAAAACTTTGTTCTCCACACCTCTGCATTTGGCCTAGAAAACTCTCAACACAAAGACATCCTCAACACGGATCCTTCGCATCACTGAGAAACCGGGGCCCGAGGTGAAAATGGATTTTGCCTGCATGAGCTGTTTTGTCAAAAACGCACAACCCAGGTGTGATTCACAACCCCGGCCTTTCGTTCCACCCGTCTGGGGAACGCATTTCTAAACGTGCGTGGAATCCTTCCCCTGCTGTGTCCTTGTGTCTTTGCACTTCCACTTTGAATGACTCGTCCTCCCATGTTCCTCCCTCTTTTCCCCTCGGTCTCTCTCTCTCTCTCTTGATCTCACAAGTGCTGCCCTGAATGGTTTTTCCTTAAATGGCGGTCCCAGCGGTTTCTCTTACAAATCCAATGGCACCTAGGAGGAGACAGTCGAGGCTGTGATCCAGTTGCATCCCGGAGGACTCAAACTGAACGACCTCCACCAATGAGGAAGAGTTGCTAACTTCACCAATCTTAATTTGGCCAGTTCTCTATCTCTTTCTTTCTCTCCCTGTGGAGACTCGCGGTGGTGTCAGGGTGGCAATGTGCTTTTTTGGGAAAAAACAATTAATGCTTGGCTGTCCTTGTATCGTCAAGTGGATCCAATTTGCTTTAGGGATCAGATACACTTGTTCCATGCAGACTCTCTTTGATTGAGTAAGTTGATACAGCTATTAGCATGAGGCCGGGTTCTTCTGCGGTGACATTGAGGGAGTACAGTGCTGCATTTGTAGACGTTTCTCCATCTTAAAGAGACAAGACATAAGGGAAATGCTTCCTCCTGAGGCTGCACCTCCTTTCAATTTGCATCTCTGCATTTAGCAATGAATGTAACTCCAGCATGTGTACATTGTCGAACGAGTATCTGAAATGTTCTGTGGAGAAATCCCATTTCAGGGTTCAATGGCTCTTCCGAGGCTGCTCATCCGGGCAGCCGTGAAATACACGCTCTTGTACGGCTTGTCTATTCAATCAATTTCCTCATTTTCAATTACTGACATTACTGCTCTGCATGCTGCTGTGTTTTCTGTTGTTTTTTTTTTTGCAGGAAAATGCATGAAACCAGTTTTGGGTCGATCAAAGCTGGGGGCGGTTAATGTAGCTGCAGATGAGCGGATGATATTTACACTGAAGTACACATTTCTCTTTTCTCTTCCCTGGACAGATCGCTTTAAAAGAAGACCTTGAACTGTGCGGTATGTAAAGGAAAACATAAATCTGACTTCTAACAATTGAGGAATTTGCGTTTGAGCTTGTTCAAAAGACTGGAGGAATGTTGCACCGCTCAAAAGCCTGTTACCTTGGCGAATCTGCGGTTTGATTGCCAAGCCAGTGCTGCATTCAAGTACAAGTGCAACTCTAAAAATGTAGCATAATGCACAGAGAGTTTTCTGGGGTGGCAGTAGCTCAGTCCATATGGGCTTGACTTTGCAACCAAAGGGTCGCTGGTTCAAATCCCAGCATGGACAAAGTTTGGCAAGTGGACTGGTGGCTGGAGAGGTGCTGGTTTACTTTGTTTTGGAGGTCTCACTCCTAGTCTTGTGTCACTTCCTGTCTCTGTGTGTGCTCCCTGCCTTGATTGGCTGCACCTGTGCCACACCTGTGTCTGATTAGCCCTGCCAGTATTTAGCCTGTGTGTTTCCTGCCCTCTGTAACACTGCACACACCAGCTCCTGCTCCCTTCTGTGTTTTCACTCAGACATTTTTGGATTTTTATTAAACTTGGACATTTGGCGTGAGTTTTTCTTTGCTTTTACAATTTTATGAATACATCTAATACATCTTTAAAGTCTGTTTCTACCCAATGTGCTGCAAAAGCGCCCCCCCTGCAGACCCGGACCACTTAAAGTCAAAACATTGAATTTACAGTGTTTACCTTTTACTGCTTTTCACAGTTTTTGTGCATTTATGTGCATTTATGACTACACATGGTTCGTGCACATTATGCTATACATCTTGAATTATGCTGCAATTATCATCATGTGTCGGTCATTTTAAATAGAGGTGCAATCATTTGTTCTATCACCTGCTTTGCAATACAACACTGAAATGGAAGATTCAAATAGAAGAGCATTCCTTGTGAATTGCCTGAATTTGGGACCTTTAGTCTTTGGCAGTAAGGTTGAACACTCCCCTCCAAACATCAATGCTGTGATTGGCTGTGAATGTTGTTACTCCAAAGGAAAAGTCGTGGTGTAAATACTTGAGTTTGAATGTATAACCAAGTGTCAGTCTGTAAATGTTAAACAGAAAGGTCCTTTGTCCTTGACACATACATAAATGTGTCATCAGCATAAGAAGAGAGTCTTTGGTTATCTTCTGAGGTAAGTTGCTTGAAAAGTCGTGGTGTAAATACTTGAGTTTGAATGTATAACCAAGTGTCAGTCTGTAAATGTTAAACAGAGAGGTCCTTTGTCCTTGACACATACATAAATGTGTCATCAGCATAAGAAGAGAGTCTATACTTCTTTAACTTGGTTATCTTCTGAAGTAAGTTGCTTGTAATATCAAAGATGGAGCCAGTTGTTGATGCTGGCTCTTTCTTTGCTGTCTGATTCAGTCAGTCCCTCACCTCTTTCCTTTCTCTCTCTCATACACACAAGGTCATACCTCTGAAGACCGGCTGCATGCCCCCCGTGTGCATTTTATATTAAAAATGTCACACATCCCAGCTACAGTCCTCCCTCTCAACGGCTGGATCTGATAGTTTACTCACCAAAAGGGATAACGCCGCAGTGATTTAAATTTAAACCAAGTCAGATAAGCCTCCGCGGTTACACATAACAAGAGTTGTGGTTGCTTTTTGATGTCAGAGAGAATAATCAGGGGGTGAATCAGAATATAAGGGGTATTTTATCTTATCCCTTTGATGGTATTTCCTTGATATTCCTTGATCTTTCAGATGAAATAAATGCAGCCGTGGGGATAAAATGGTATTCAAATGTAAATGAAGGTCTAAAGTGTCTTATTTAGGCAGCCTGGGCTCAAACAAATCACAATGTCATACTGCAGAGTCTACACTGCTATTAACCATGCAGGCTGCACTTCGCAAGGCAAAGCAATAATGCTCAATGTGTCTATCAGAGGGGTTGGTGGGTAAGCCCATAATGCAATATCTCATCTGCTTCTAGAGGGATTTCATAAAGGCAATCACGTCCACACAGAATCCTAACAAGTTTCCCTTTTTGTTGCTGCTTTCTCACACTTTTTGTTTCATTATGCACTGATGTTTTTTTCAATATTTGACAAGTAAGGACTGCAGGTGGACCAGTTTATCACCTGGACTCTTCTGCAGTCAATCAAGCTTTATTTATAAAGCACATTTCATACAAATCAAATGCAATTCAAAGTGCTTTACAGTGATTGAAAAACAAGAAAACAGCAGAAGTAAAAAAATGGCAAATAATAATAATGATAATAATAAAAATTGAATAAAATAGAGACTAATGCACATCAATTATAAAATATGTGTAATTAAAATAACTTAAAGCATCAAAATTAAGAATGCAAGTAGTTAAAATAGTTTTTAAAAGGGGAAGGATAAGAGTGAAAATTCAACTTAAGGCTGAAAATATCAATAAAAATTGAAAATAAATAAAAATAGAATAAGATAACATTTAGAATTATTCAAATAATAAAGCAGCATTTAAATCAATATTACAGTAAAAGGTAAGCATTAAAAAATAAACAAAATTAAAAATATAAAAGCCAGATTGAATAAATATGGTTTTAGTTTCCAGAGCCATGCTGTTGTAATATGCACAGAATGTGCAAGGACCTCCCTGAAAAGGTTTTCCAGGATTATTCCAGGTCTCATATATTTCTAACATTTTCCCTCAATAAATGAAATACTCTAATACTGCTAATTTACAGGTTTATTCTTGTAAAATTAAGATTTTCTGATAAATATATGACTATTAACCATATCCATGTTAATTCACAACTTTTATCTTTTAGTTTCAAGACTTTTGTTTCTTTAAATGTACAACCTTTTCTCTGATGACCTTGTTCTCATAAATGTATGAGTTAGTCTCAAAATTTAACATTTTTCCAACCTTAGATGAGGCCTTCAAACCACAGTTGTAAACAAAAGTGACAAACCTCATTAGGTAAGCAAAGTAAGGAGGACAATGGAGAGGAACTAATGCTCAACCATGCTGCCACCTAGTAAAATAAACTCCCTCTCTCTCATTGGTCATGTTCCTTATTTAGATTTTCCACTGTGGATCATACCTGAGTCCTCTCAGAGTGGGACGGCTGTGTGTCATCCTCCCTGCTTTTAAAGCCGGGGCAGTGGAAGCGTCTGTGCCAGCCGGGCACACGGAGAAAATGACAGCCTGCCATATGGACCACCAGCCGTGGTCTCACACAGCAAGTCAACCTGGTCACTTTATAAATCTGTTCCATGCAGTCTGGTCCAAACCAGCCCCGCTGGGATCCCTCCCTGTCCTCCTGATTAGCCGGTCCACACCGCATTAAGAGCCTCAACCTCAACACTTGTCTCTGCTCGGATTACATTGCCGGGCCGGTGGGCTGCAACCAAGCACTGCACCTCCACGTGTAAATAAGACTTAAAAAAAGAGCCCACACTTTGCTGTATTTGGGACTCACTGAGATATAACACCAACCAAATGCCATCCATCTATTTATTGCAGCGACTCAGCAGTTTGTTTGGGCTAATTGGCACGGGTGATTAATTATTATATAACCCATGACAGGCCATGGTAAATTGGAATTAAATGACTGGCTGACATTGCATGTCCCAGTTCAGTTGTGTAATAAGCTGAGAAGGATTCATTCGGCGAGCGCGGTGCATTCATCTTCCCCCTGCACTCTTTCAGTGCTCAGTGACTCGGCTGAGGAGGGAGCTACTCATGTTTGGAGGTAAACACAGTCACATTTATGACACTTAAAGGGACTCGGTGTGTCTGGATGATGTGTGCTCAAATGCCAAAGATTCAGCTGTCATATAAAGCAGCTGTCAGAGACAAAGGAGCAGCAGTCAGCAGCTTTACAGAGAGATGCTGAGGAGTATCACCTCATAAACATCCTTATGTTTAAGATTAATGACCTTTTTTCACACAAAGTTTGGAAATGAAATATATCATCTATATGGCAGCACTAGCTTGCAAGGAAATGTTAAAAAAAAATGTGTGTTAATAATAATTTTACATCTTTGGTTACATATGTGTAGTTCAAATATAATGTATGTTGTGTTAGATATTTATTTTTTGCATTTTCTGAATTATTTAGCTTTACATTCTATTATTTCATTTTTTAATTCCATTATTTTATTTTATTTTTAAAACTCAATTATTTTACTTTATTTTAAAATTCCATTATTATTTTTTTCCCATTCTATTTTATTTTATTTTCAAATTCCATTATTTAACTTTATTATTTACATTCCATTATTTAATTTTATTTTTATATTCTAAAATTCATTTTTACAATCTATTTTATTTTTTAAACTCCATTGTTTTATTTTAATTTTTGCATTCTTTTATTTGATTTTTAAATCCCATTATTTTATTTTATTTATATAATCTAACATTTAATTTTAAATTATATTTTATTTTTTAAATTCCATTGTTTTGTTTTTTTTTGCATTCTTTTTTTTGATTTTTAAATCCCTATTTCATTTTTAAATTCCATTATTTTATTTTATTTCTATTTTCTAACATTTAATTTGAAATTATATTTTATTTTTTAAATTTCATTGTTTTTTTATTTTTTTACATTCTATAATTTGATTTTTAAATCCCTATTTTATTTTTAAATTCCATTATTTTATTTTATTTTTACACTCCATTATTTTATTTTATTTCTTTATTCTAACATTTAATTTTAAATTCAATTGTTTTATTTCATTTTTACATTCTATTATTACATTTTTAAATCCCTATTTTTTTTTTACATTCCATTATTTAATTTAATTGAATTTTTACACTCCATTATTTTATTTTATTTGCATTAAATTAAATGTTTGGGGCATTTTGTCAATTTTTAAATGTATTTTTCAACATATTTTAGTAAACAGTGAAATGTCTTTTTTAATTGAATTTACATATTTTGCTATTGGTGACATTTATTTAGTGTTAAATAGAAAGTTTTTGCACTTGTCCTTTAGATCCACAATTAAAAAAAACCTCTCTTTTCCACCACACTGGATGTTCTTTACATTTTAACCACATCCTTCACTCTCATGCTTTTTTAAATCACTAAGGTATTCCTCATGGAGTGTCCACATCTGCCTTCCATACTGTGTTCATCTGAACACTCTGCTGGAGTAAATGTTGGAATAAGACAAATGAACTGTCAGCATGAAATCTAATGAAGGCTGAGGCTCAGTACCTGTTGTGGTAGCTGGCTTTCTAAGTGTCTGTAGTGGAACTGTTGGTTCTGTGTGAGACATTGCTCCTGCTTTTTTATCATTTCTCACACTTTAGAGGGTAAATACCTTCAAACTTCTCCTTCTAATCCTCTCTTCTATTGTTTTCCTGTTTTATTTTGGAGGTCTCACTCCTAGTGTTGTGTCACTTCCTGTCTCTGTGTGTGCTCCCTGATTGTCTGCACCTGTGCCACACCTGTGCCTGATTAGCCCTGCCAGTATGAAGCCTGTGTGTTTCCTGCCCTCTGTAAGTGCACACTCCAGCTCCTGCTCCCTGTGTCCTCCTCCTCCTCCTCTTCCTGCTCCCTTCTGTGTTTTCACTCAGACATTTTTGGATTTTTATTAAACTTGGACATTTAGTGTAAGTCTTTCTTTGCTTTTACCATTTTGTGAATACATCTTTAAAGTGTGTTTCTACCCAATGTGCTGCAAAAGGTTAAAACAGCTGTTCCACTGAGCGCCCCCTGCAGCAAGGAGGACTAAAATTCAAAACACTGGATTTGAAGTGTTTAACTTTTACTGCTTTTTCCAGTTTTTGTGCATTTGTGACTTTACATGGTTTGCACATAAACAAAGCAAGCTGGAGTTAGCTGAAGAACCTAATTGGGTTTGTGACACAGTATGACAGATGAGAGAAAATCATGAAGTGCATAAAGAGCTTAGCCCAGGCTAAAGCTAGCTGATGGCTAATGTGTCTGGAATTCATCAAGCTAGCTAGCAAGACTTGCAAAGACAAAAGAAATGTTTCTTGATGTTTATATTAGAAACAATGAGAACGCCAAACTTACATGAAAAACATTGAACTGGAAACAAAGTATCTGAACTCAAAAACAATTTGAAAAAAATCCAAAATATTCATTGACTTGCAAAAAAATGAATACATCTGAAAAAGTATATTTAAGAATAACGCAAAAGGATTTTAACATTTTTCACACAAACCCCCAAAATATTTACAGACATGCAAAAAATAAATAAATATTAAATAAATAAATAAATGGACTTTGTATTTTTTTTGACATTTTTTGGTGGTATTAAAAATAGTTGTATGTTCCATAAAATATTATTTGAATTGTGTACATTTTCTTTTTTTTTTTTTTTTTTGCATTTCCTGAATTATTTTAGGTTTTCATGGAACATTTTTGCATTCGATTAATTGCATTTTGCATTTTATAATTATTTTTTTTGCATTTTGCAAAATGTTTTTTTTTTTCATTTCACAACATAATTTAGTATTAATTCAAATTTTTTTTTTTTACACTGAATTGAAATTGTTTACATGTTTTTTATTTTGTATTTTGTCAACTATTTTGTATTTTTTTATTCCAGGTACTTTGGTGTGATGCATTCAGGAACCTCAACGTATTCCGAAGAGACATCAAGCCATCCAATGATCATGCAGGTAAGACATATTATTCCACTGAAATATCGGAATATTATGTTTTCAATATTTTTCTTGAGTGTTAAAAAAAAAAAACATTCAAAGTCTAATTCATAATTTACATAAAAACATATTAATTTGTTGTGATCAGAGCAAAGAGTAGCCAAACGTCTGATTTCCCCTGAAGTAGTGCTCTGATACTGAATTTAAAAGGACTCAAAACTCAGCTGTTGCATTCGTTTTGCATGCTATATTGAATTTGCACTGTGTTAGCATCTGCAGCATGTTAGCTTGGGCCGTCACATACCCTGTGCCCCCATCCTATTGGCTGTAACAACCCTCTTACTGTAAATTATCCACAACACTTTTGCATCCCTAGCACAAAAAATGGAGCAACATAGCCAGATTTACAAGTCTGCTCCACTCTGCTTGTTTCCCTCCTCCTCTGCCTCTCTCTGCCTCCCTATCCCCCCATCTCTCTCCATCTCTAAATAATTACTTAAATGAATCTATTACCGGCCTGGCCTGGGCAGAGCATTAACTGAAATGCCAGTCTCCATGGGAAAGTGATGCATTCCAATGCAGGTAGAACGCTCCAGGAGAGGAGAGGGAGGAATTTTTAAAAGAGGGTCTTTGTTCTCAAGATCCAGGCTGAGAGGAGCGCTGCGTTGCCTACTTAAAAGACGGCTGTGTTCTTAAAGTAATGAACAAATTGCACACGTGTGAGGAGCGCCTTCAAAAGTGCGCTGGCCCAAAAATGCAGCTTGATGATCACCGTCAAAGGGGTTGATGAAATTGAAATTGGTGGGCCGGCATCAGATGTTGCTGCTATTAAACGGCGACCCTTTGATCAAGTGGATGTTGAAACTGACTGCTGCTGAGTGCTTGCTTTGTTCCCGTCCCTATGTGGCGTCTTGATCTCATTTTTGGACTCGCAGTGATGCACACACAGATTTCTTGATTCTCCTGCAGTCACAGAAGCCTCTGCAGCTTCTTTTTTAAAAAAGAAACGCCTTGTTGTTCACTTGAAAGGCGTTGGAAGTTTTGTTTAATTACAGCTTTGCTTTATGCAACGACATTTGAAATACTCTGAGGTTGTTCAGAGTGCTTCACCGCCTGTCATCATTGTAGCCTCTGCAATGCACACACAGACTGGCTCATGCTCCGGCCCCATATTTGATTTCATTTGATTAACATTTCAACACAGGAATCAAATCTGTGTTATGATTGCTTTGACTAAATGCAGAAGCATCGTTTTAATATTCCAAGATACACCCTTTTAATATTTATCTGCAGTCAGTCGGCTGCTGTGTCATCTGCAACTTCACTTCCAGTGACAGGAGGCTATTGCTTTTGACAGCTTCCTTATTAACATCATAGCCAATCACACCAATAGTCACATCACATTATTTTGACTGCATCTGCAACTGATAATTAAGCCCATCATGAGTGTTATCAATTATTTACTCAAGGAATTTAATACATCAACAGACAAAAACACTGCCAACTAAAATTTACAAAAACTATAACAACATTTAAATTTTTTTTTTTACACTGAATTGGTATTATTTAAATATTTGTAGGATTTTTTTTCAGTCAATTCATTTTAATTTATTTTATTTCAGGTGCTTTGGTGTGATGCATTCAGGAAACTCAACATAAGAGACGTCAAGCCATCTAAGAGGTAAGACATATTATTCCAAGGGATTATGGGAATATTGTGTTTTCAGTATGTTGCTTTTGGATTTTACTTCATCTTTAAAAAAATAAAAATAAAAAAAAATTAAATGATAATTTACATGCAAATATATTTATTTGTACTAATAAAGAGAAAAAGTAGCCAAATATCTGATTTTCCTTGAAGTGGTTCTCTGATATTAGACGTTTAAAGCACTCATATAAGTGTATAATATGATGTCATCCATAAAACATTAGAATTTTCCTTTAATCAATGCAATGCATGTCCTTGTGTATATATTGCAAATGTTAAATCGCATATCATGACACATATCCTTATTATCGCGACATATTGACTCATATCTCCTGTATTGTGACGTAAATTGTACATGTTTTTTTCAGCACCTTTCAAAAGGTATGCTATTGTAAAGGTCAAAATTTCACTATCATGATATTATTGCGTCCCCTGTATCGCGATACATATATAATATCACAAGATTATTGCAAACAGACTTCCCTTTTTTAACACCTTCCAAGACAACCTCTGAAACTATTAAGAACAGCAAGTATTTTCTGATCTAATGCTTGTTTGCTACATTTTTACTTAAGGTACAGTAAATATCCATGTTTTGTTTGTGCAATATTTTGAATTCACCTCCTATATCGCGATATGTCTGATAGCACAAGCATATCTTTTTAGCACCTCCTGATATAACCTCTGAAAGTCTGCAAAATACAAGAATCTCTGATGTAGTGTTTGTCTGGTGAAGTTTTGGTGAAGGTTTGATGGAGGACCATGTTTCACTATCATGATATATTGTGATAGTGGAGCCCTGTGTCATTGTATGTATTGTATCGCAATATTGCAAATGCAGAGCCCCTCTGAAAAATTCAAACTTGATAACTACTTCCTGATTTAATGTTTCTTAAGTAGTTGTCTGGCTGAGGTATGAGAAATATCCATGTTACAGTATCGCGATATACTGCATGGCAACCTCTATATCGTGATATAGTATTGCAACATTATTGCTAATGTATGCCTTCTGAGCACCGTCCATAACAAGCTTTGAAAATGTTAAATACAAGGATTTTCTGATCTAATCCTTGTATTGTACATATTGAGTTAAGGTTAAGTCAATGTCCATGTTTAGTTAGCGCAATATTTTGAATTAGCCTCCAATATCGCGATATGTATGACATCACAAGCATATTGCAAATGCAATGCTCTTTTGAGCACCTCCCAAACAACCTCTGAAATTTTCAATATATAAGGATTTTCTGATGTAGTGGTTTTTTTTGGTGACGTTTTAGTCAAGGTCCATGTTGCATTATCACAATATATTGGGATAGTGGTGCCCTGTGCTTTTGTGTGTTTGGTATTGCAATATTGCAAATGCACAGCCGTTTCTTGAAACATGACTTCCTGTTTTAATATTTCTTAATAGTAGTTGTCTGGCTGAGGTATGAGAAATATGCATGTTACAGTATTGCAATATACTGAATCGCAACCTCTACATCTTAATACACACTGTATTGCAAGATTACTGCTAATGTATGCCTTCTGTGCACCGCTTGTATCATGACACATATGGAGTTACAAGATCTCTATTCCTGCAAACTAGAGTTGCCTTCTTGTTTTGTGGCAGCTTTAAACGTACTGTATGTCTCTTTAAATGCACAAAGAATGTAACTTATGCCAAGTTGAATTCACTCTCAGTGCTTAAGTACAATAGGCTTTCTTTATTTTACCTTCTCTGGCACTCACAGCAGTTTAGACACTAACTACATCTTAAAAAATGACCATTAGAGGCTCAGGTACATTTGCTGCAGAAGGTGTTCTTTTTGATGATACCGTTCTCATTTCTCCACGCAAACCAAAGGAGTAAACATTTCAGTCTGAATAATGTACTTGGTGGAAAAAGGGCCTAATAGTCTAAATCTAATTATACTTTCAAATGGGAACAAAAGCCAGTAGCTCCAACTCTATTGTATAAGTTGGATGTGAACAAGCTATTGCAGCACTTTCATCCTTTGATTGGGTCAGAGAAGCCTCGAATGTTACATTCCCAGTCACTTTACACACAAACACACTTAAAGACACTCAGCTTGGGGGACTTTTGGGGGGAAAGAACAAAGACGTAGGCGAACACTGTGGTGCTGTGGCTGTCGTCCTATTTTTCAGAGACACTTTAAACAATCAATGCCGTCTCCAGAGTAATCCATATTCTCCATATCCGTGTTTTGAAGACATAAAACATCAATTAGGGTGTCAAATTTTATTCAGAAGTCACGGATGATAAGTAGGGCATACAAATGAGGCCTGGGTGCACACATACGCCCTCAGAAAGGGTCATGAATACACTGTACGCATGCATCTTTCCCCCTCTCTTCTTGCATCTCACACACAAACACACACTCACCCCCGAAAGCAATCTTTTTTCTTCTTCTTCTTTTTTTTTTTGAAAAGCAGGGGGGTTGAGAGGGGCGTGGAGCGTGGCTCTTGCTAGCTAACGTACATAATGAAAAGTGCAAGCTCTGTCATTTTCTGCAGATAAAAGTGTTCTGATGAGAGCCGGAGACAATAGCAGCGCATTAATCTCCTTGACGTGCCGAGCTTTGGCTTTAAAACACTCCCCACACCCCCCCCCCCCCCTCCTTTCCATGGACCTCTATCTATCTGAAGCTGTACTCCCCGAAACCACATTAGTTCACATGCACGTTGCACAGGGAAATGCTCCTCTGCAAACATTGCATAAAGGAAATTGGCAGAAAACACAAACAAAGCAACGACAAATGGAACCATTTTCATTTATGCACACACGTAGGAAAGTGAGGCATGAAGAGGAAGTACTTGGCATTTAGCAATAATGAAACATTTTTTACTCCACAAACACATCAACACTGTGTGTTATTCAAAAAATGGAAATGCATTTCACAAGGGAAGCCTTAGACGCTCTGATACATGCAACAATAAAAAGCTAGCCAATCACATCACTGTAGTACTAGCCAATCACATCACTGTAGTACTAGCCAATCACATAACTGTAGTTCTAGCCAATCACATCACTGTAGTACTAGCCAATCACATCACTGTAGTACTAGCCAATCACATAACTGTAGTTCTAGCCAATCACATCACTGTAGTTCTAGCCAATCACATCACAGTAGTTCTAGCCAATCACATCACAGTAGTTCTAGCCAATCACATCACAGTAGTTTTTGACAATCACTTCACAGTAGTACAAGCCAATCACATCACTGTAGTTTCAGCCAATCACATCACAGTAGTTCTAGCCAATGACATCACAGTAGTTCTAGCCAATCACATTACTCTAGTTCTAGCCAATCACATCACTGTAGTACTAGCCAATCACATCATTGTAGTTCTAGCCAAACACATTACTGTGTTTCTAGCCAATCAGATCCCAGTCGTTTTGGCCAATCACATCACAGTAGTTCTAGCCAATCAGATCACAGTAGTTTTAGCCAATCACATCACAGTAGTTCTAGCCAATCACATCACTGTAGTTCTAGCCAATCACATCACAGTAGTTCTAGCCAATCATATCACTGTAGTTTTAGCCAATCACATCACAGTAGTTCTAGCCAATCACATCACAGTAGTTCTAGCCAATCACATCACAGTAGTTCTAGCCAATCACATCACAGTAGTTCTAGCCAATCATATCACTGTAGTTTTAGCCAATCACATCACAGTAGTTCTAGCCAATCACATCACAGTAGTTCTAGCCAATCACATCACAGTAGTTCTAGCCAATCATATCACTGTAGTTTTAGCCAATCACATCACAGTAGTTCTAGCCAATCACATCACAGTAGTTCTAGCCAATCATATCACTGTAGTTTTAGCCAATCACATCACAGTAGTTCTAGCCAATCACATCACAGTAGTTCTAGCCAATCACATCACTGTAGTACTAGCCAATCACATCATTGTAGTTCTAGCCAATCACATTACAGTAGTTCTAGCCAATCACATCACTGTGTTTCTAGCCAATCGGATCCCAGTCATTTTAGCCAATCACATCACTGTGTTTCTAGCCAATCAGATCACAGTAGTTTTAGCCAATCACATCACAGTAGTTCTAGCCAGTCAAATCACAGTCGTTTTAGCCAATCACATCACAGTAGTTCTAGCCAATCAAATCACAGTCGTTTTAGCCAATCACATCACAGTAGTTCTAGCCAGTTACAGTTTTCCAGGGTTTTCCATGTCCTTGGTTAGGAACAGGCCTTAATGCCATTTAGCCAATCACATCACAGTGTTTCTAGCCAATCAGATCACATAAGTTTTAGCCAATCAGATCACAGAAGTTTTAGCCAATCAGATCACAGTAGTTATAGCCAATCACATCACAGTAGTTATAGCCAATTACAGTTATAGTGGGTTTTCCATGTCGTTGGTTAGGAGTAGGCCTTAATGCCATTTAGCTACGTTAATATTCAAAGTCAACCTCTTCAGAGTCAGGCAAAGATGGTGGTTGGTGTTTTGGGGGGAAGTCCTAGTCAACTTTCCCTAACCAATCACAGTTAAATATGGCAGGACCAGACAGACTTATAATAGAAACAAATCCATAGCATGTAAGCACAGTGAACACTAGCTACTAGCTATTGCTTTGACTTTAAAATCCCAGTTGTGTGTGCAGTGAGGAAACCACATCCACACTGGCGTATCTCTGTGAAGCTGTGATACAAGTCAGACTTCTGTTTCCTTTTCTTCCTCTGACCTTCACAGTATCTCTGCAGCCCACTCCCCCACACAGACTCAATAAGATGAATCCACAAGTGCCTTATATTCCTGCGTGTCTCTCTAATGGCGTGTGTTAAGCAGCGTCGATCTGTCTCACTATAGCAGCGTGGCATCTGCAGGGCTTGTGACTGAATGCACACATCTCGTTTTGAAAAGCTAACAGTCATAATCTCAAATATCAAGGTATACGGTAAGTGTTGTCAGTCTGCCCTCCTCTCTCTATTGCTTTTTAATCTCCTGTTGCCAAGTGATGTCGGCGAATAGCGTTTTGAAGGACAGTTTGAATCGTGTCACGCACACTTTAGGAGTCTCTGCTTTCATTCTGAGGCGGACAGATCGCTGATGTTTGTGCTGATGCTTTCCCCCCTTTGATCTCCGAGAGCGATCTGATCTGGCACGTCGAGTCCACAATCAGATCGTGGCATAAGATCTCTTCAGCAGGTTTTTGTGTCTTTTCTTCTCCGGCTTCCCTCTGAAGTTGAACGCCGCTGCTCTTCTCTGCTCTGGTCATTCAGCAGCGCCCTGATTTGCATTCCTACCTCCCGGCAGCACAGTGCGGATACAGTCCTCGGCGAAAGCCTCGCTAAGGGGCATCTAAGTGGTTGTTGATCAAAAAGGAGGTCACTTGCCTCTGCTTTTTACAGTATTAAGAAGAAGCAGGATTTAGAGCCAGCAGTCTGGTCTCTAGAAATCTGAAGTAAGGCCCAGGCAGCAGCTGAGACAATAAAAGATCCCTTCAGCACATGGATCAATAAGGCACACCCGCTGCAAAAGCAGGTAACCTTTGTCAGACAGCAGAATTATTAATCCAAGCTGGTGCAAAGCTGTTATCAATCTTGCTAATCTCTACTCTCTAAATGACTTGCGACTTTGGAGTTTAAAAGAAACGGCTCGGTGCAAGATTGGCTTCCAAAGCTGCTCAATTCGACGCCTTGGTGTTTGACGAGCCAGAGTTAACCTCAGAGCAATGAGGCCAATACAAGACAGGAGTAAATGTATTTAAACGCCAAAATACTGTGCGTGTATTCGCCCTCTTTGCCATGCAACTTGCTCCTTTTGTGTCAAATTGCGTGCTTGTGAGTACCCAAAGACACAAGGCCAGTTGTGCTAATTAGGGCTGGAATCAAGAGACAGATTCCACATTAGTTTTTGAGGCGTTTGCGCCTTTATGATGGGACAGCTGAAGAGAGACAGGAAGTGGAGAGTGGGGGGAAGACATGCAGGACACGGTCGGGACTGGGAATCAAACCGGCGACCTCTGCGACGAGGACTATAGCCTCTGTATTTGGGGCGCTTAGACTGCTAGGCCACCAGCGCCCCAGCTTCCATTATTTTACACACCTAACCAGATAATCTGACCTCCTCACTCACTTCCCTTGAATGAACCAATGCCTGTCCTTTCCTCACACCGTCTGACTCAATGCTGATTGGCCCCCGCTGGTGTTTGCCTCTCTGAAGACATACAGTGCCTTGTACTCACTGTATGTGTTGGCTCCTTTTAATAAAGCTTCAATTGACTGTATTTCCTCCCTGAATTTTTAATATTCCATTTACGTTTCCTGCCTGAGGCTTTAAGGTACCCCTCCTTTTAACACCAGTCGTCATCGTTGCAGCGCCAACTGTCCAGCTGACCCTGAGATCTGTCGTGTCAGAACTAGAGGACCTTTTTTTCTCTCTCTCAGGATACTTGCAAGTCATATTTTGCAAGCTGCAGTTGCACCTCCATGCTTTTGGTATCCATCTAGCTGACTACCTATAGGCCTGACATCATGCATCATGGGGTTGGTGTCCCCCATTGCCTGGTTAGCTCGGGCAAGGTGGAATCATTCGCAGCCTTCCTCACAGGCCTTTCAGGAAACTTTAACACATTCACTTTGGCATTTTCCAGCCCAGTTGATCAACAACTCCAAGATGCAACCACAAACAGGATGCCGTGCTGTTCGGGCGGCCAAATCCGTCAGCTAATGAAGTAGCCTCGTGTAAGCCTAAGCCCCTAGCAATTGCCAACCTCTCGTTCTCATCCACATATGGTCACTGCTGGCTCTGTGGAAGAAACACTGCAACAACCATAACGCCGAACATACTGCTTCAAATAGTGAGTGCCTTCGTCCAGATCACTCCATGATCCCATGGGATCCAATAAAGATGTCCTCCTTCTTTCAAGGCTGTGACAAACATGACAAATGCTCTGTAATATGACCGGCCCCAGCCTCCAGGTAGCATTCTTCCACCTCCCTGATGCATCCCCTTAATAACACGTGTGCCCCCTTTCTGTGTTTCTGTGACTCGCGAGGCAGAGGGAAGTTCACAGGAAACTCCTAATGTGGCCTCTGACAAGTGCCTCCAACCTTGCTAACGATGACAGAGGAACTTCCCACACAATCAGCCACTGCATCAGTCTCCCGAGGAGAAGAGAAAGAGAGCGAGAGAGAGGAGCATGGAGAGGTAGAGACGGAGAAAAAGAGTAGGAATAAATGTGCGAGTGTGTGCGCAGGCTGGAGGCGCGAGCGAGGCAGTTACTTGGCACAAGTCGGTGTTTGTTGTTGTGTGTGTCAGATAAATAAAGACTGAAAGTAGAAGTGTGTAAGGTTTAGTGGCATCTCGCCGTGAGGTTGCAGACTGCAAGCAGCTGACAACCGCTTCCCATCATCCCCCGCTTACAAGCCACGTAGGAAGACCTGCAGAAGCAGGGACTCTTGAAACGTGCAAGGCCCACTTTGGAGGTATTAATGGTTCGTGGGTTCTGGAATCATGGTGGTGCGGACTCCCACAACTACAGCACCAAAACTCCATCAGCATAACCTTCACACTCTTCTCTTTGTTTTGCTGGAAGACTTGTTCAAGTCTGAATGGAGTCTGAATCCCAGGCACATGCATATTTTAAAGCTGCCTCATATTTGAGTTCAAGAACAAGTAAATAACTCTACCTCCAAGTTTGAAATAATCCCCAACAGCTGCTTAAGACAAGAGACAAATCTTTTAAAGAGGCTACTGAGATTTACATTAAAGTGTTTCCTTCATACATTATTTCTAAAATATTTTAATTACAGCTGCAGGAATTGAAGGGAAATGTGCTAATTAATCACATTTTTTCTTATCTCTTCTGAATGACCCTTAAAGGGATATTTCTCCAATTTCAATACTCTGATCAACATGGAAGGGAACAAATACGCCTGCTTTTTAAATTTGAATTTGCCCCTCCACATTTGCCCCGGCCCCCTGAAAAATAGCCTACCAGAGACGGTTATTTGGTTATTATTTATTTCACAAATAGTGTTATTTATTTCATTAATAGTGAAGATCCCGGAAAGGGTTATTAATATTTGGTTATGCGTGGCTTTCTGGAAAACAATAAATGTTTTACGTTTAGGCACCCCTGCGATCGTCACACTTTTTCTGTTACAAACTGACCCCGGCCCCCCATCAGAGAAGGGAACAGTTATGTGGCCCTCACAGGAAAAAGTTTGGGGACCCCTGTGCTAGACATTAAACAGAACCTAACAGAAAATGAAAATTAGCATTTGAAAACACTAAATAAAATGACTTAAGATGGACTTTGTTAGCATTATGCAAAAAGGTTGGACCATGAAAACTTCACAAAACAAACACAAACAAAACAAAACAGAGTGATGAATAAACTGTTAAGATAGAAAACACAATTACAGCTCTTTATTTACTTTTGCCTTTTAGACATTTTTCCAACCAGACCTTGAACACATCATAACGCAACCTTGTGCAACATTGAATTAGCTTTAGTTGAGCCGTTTGTATCTTTCTAGCCTCTACAATGTTGGATTACTACAGTATATTTGATTAAAGGGAACTGCTTTGAGTGGACCTCACATGTTCAACCATCCTCCAGGCAACCGACCACCAAATTAGTTTTAAACTTGTCCCATCAAAGCATTAGTAACGTGAAAACTTTTGCAGACGTGCTTTATGTCTACTCGTCTACAACAACTCTGTCATATTTGCTGCAGTCCCAACATCACTGAAATCACTCGGAGGTCGTCTTTTCCAATTTTAAAAACCACCATCCCCCTGTAGGATTTCCACTTTTCAAACAGCCTTTTATGTATATATATATAAAAAAAAAAAAAAACACACCTCCCTTCAATAAACCCATTTTTATTAGATTCAACTTAGACAAATCCACTGGGAGCCAGAATCACTGCTACAACCCGCATCACATGACAGTGAATAATATGCCCACGAGCCTCTGACGACTGTTGGCAGCCAAACCAGAAAGTTTGTTTTCACTCGTCTTCAGCTGTCAGCTCGCATTTATAAATCAATCTGAGGAGCCGGTTGGTGTGCAGCCTATTGCTGTTTCATAACAGCCTCGTCTTGCTTAGTCAGACTCCCCCTTTTTTTCTCCCCCCCTCGCTCTCCCTTATTCTCTCCGTCTTTGTTTTCTCCCTTCATGTCTTTAATCCGTCACCTCTCATCTCGGCTGCGACGCTCGTGTTGTGATGCGATCATGGCAGAGGATGTCAGGGATCCTCATCGCGGCTATATATAATACGTCACATGACTCCTAGCATGGTGTGAATAAACTCATGTGTTGTCTTGGAGTGCTGCTGGGAAACTGCGCTCTGCAAGTTTCCTGTTATCTGTCTTAAGTGATGGGAATAGGAACCAAGCTGGAATCCAGGGAAAATAATGAATCATTCTCCTGATATGAGGCAGGATTTATGTGACACACACACACACACACACACACACACATTTGAGCAGTGGCAGTGATATTTAGATACAGCAGGGTGCAGTCGTTCTGTTCTTGAAGCACTGGAAGATTGCGATTGGTGGTGCAGCAGACTTCAAGGCAGCGGATGCCTCCCCGGGGATGGAGCCGTGCCATCGTCTGTGTGTGTTTACGTGCGTGTGTGTGTGTGTGTGTGTGTGACAGAGAGCGAGCCGGGGCATGTGTGTATTTATCAGCAGTGAAAACCTGCTACAAATGTCAAATGTGAATTCTGGCCTTCCGGTCAGTTGACACGCAGAGTTTCCAAGCGTGCTTGTCAGTCTGTCATCGGGTGGAGGCATCAGCGCGTGGCGGTTTGTCTCGGCGCTCGACATTCTAACTCTCAGCTGCACCCGGATCATGTTTTCCCCAATTAATTCAATTATACAGTCGTTTTCTGACTGATACTGTGAGTTTAGACGGGAGGGGGGAGGGGGGACGAGTGCCAAAAGGTGCTTGGGGATGCAGAGGGTGTTAGCATAGCTGTCACAGCTGATCTCAGTAAAGTGTGGCAGAGGAAGTCAGAACTTAGAGGCGATTTAACAAAGAAAGACAGATTTATATACTTTAGAATGTCAGAGGATAGAAACATGGATCTCCAAAGTCCTTTGTCTTGGAGGACAAATGTTGGATCCACCTCACATACACGTCAACAAAGAAGCCCTCCTGAGATTTATGAATGATCTGGCGCCATGTAGCAAAAAGTCTTTGCATTAGGAGCCAGAGTATGTTCCTGTTGAGTTGGCAAGAAGGTAGAGTCGGCATGGACTGAGTCTAAGAAGGTGGAAACAAACCAACATAGGACCCTTGTTTAAAGCCAGTCCAATCACGTTGATACTTCCCCTTGGGATTATTAATTCTGCCTCCCAGTATTCACGTAATCCCACTTGACTGAAACACATTTGTTGTTCTGCCATATACAGGGTCCAGAAACCCACCCCACTATGCCCTCTACTGATCAGTTTAGTAGCCTACCCCATGGCTCCTCATGCCCCCAAAAGCCTGAGATAGCAAGGACATATGTGCAAAGAGAGCCAGCACATCACTGGGGTCATCAAGTGGGCTCCTCCCTTCACTGAGGTTGTGTTAGGGTTAGGCACACGGCCCCTAAGAGAGGCTTAAGAGTTAACTCGACCCTTGTTTAAAGCCAGTCCAATCACGTTGATACTTCCCCTTGGGATTATTAATTCTGCCTCCCAGTATTCATGTAATCCCACTTGACTGAAACACATTTGTTGTTCTGCCATATACAGGGTCCAGAAACCCACCCCACTATGCCCTCTACTGAGTTTAGTAGCCTACCCCATGGCTCCTCATGCCCCCCAAAAGCCTGAGATAGACAGGACATATGTGCAAAGAGAGCCAGCACATCACTGGGGTCATCAAGTGGGCTCCTCCCTTCACTGAGGTTGTGTTAAGGTTA
This sequence comes from Notolabrus celidotus, assembly GCF_009762535.1. NCBI lineage: Eukaryota > Metazoa > Chordata > Actinopteri > Labriformes > Labridae > Notolabrus > Notolabrus celidotus. The sequence goes on along the minus strand of NC_048295.1, from coordinate 10,567,015 downwards.
GGCACACGACCCCAAAGAGAGGTTTAAGAGTTAACTCGACCCTTGTTTAAAGCCAGTCCAATCACGTTGATACTTCCCCTTGGGATTATTAATTCTGCCTCCCAGTATTCATGTAATCCCACTTGACTGAAACACATTTGTTGTTCTGCCATATACAGGGTTCAGAAACCCATCCCACTATGCCCTCTACTGATCAGTTTAGTAGCCTTCCTCATGGCTCCTCATGCCCCCCAAAGCCTGAGATAGAAAGGACAAAGAGAGCCAGCACATCACTGGGTTCATCAAGTGGGCTCCTCCCTTCACTGAGGTTGTGTTAGGGTTAGGCACACGACCCCAAAGAGAGGCTTAAGAGTTAACTCTGGTGTTCCAGACAAAAAAGATAGAACATATAAAAACTAATGAAAGAAAGAGAAATCAAGTGAATCACAGATGTGTGTGATGTTGTTGTGGACGGCGGGCGGAATAAAAACACTGTGGTTAATCTACCAATCAGACACGTTCAGCATTGCAGGCCCTGCCAAGTACTACCCCCCTAGCAGTGGCTTTTAACTACCCCTGAACTAAATGTAGACCATGGTTCCTGTGGTTGGAAAAACGCCTTCTATTGTAAGTTAGGTGAGGCCAAAGATCTTGGTTTTGGTTCCTCTATTGTAGTCGAGTTGAGTTTGTTTGTAGCATGCCAAAATGCCACAGGTTGGAGCCACACCAGGCTTTAATGTTACCCTGTGTTGGTGCATGATTCCTTAAATTACTTCTGAACCAAGCCAAATCACCAACTGGCACAACTTAACTTGCAGCAAGCTAGGATTCGATTCAGCCAACGGCAATGGCACACACGTGTTTTTCTATCTTGAACAGCAGGAGGTGGAGCAGTAATAATTGCATGCTCTGAAAGATGTGTGTGTCATTGATTAATTTCACAATCAATGTACAGACTGAATTAAATATATGCCGCTGCTGTTGGAACATATCCACGGCTGTATATAAATGTTGGAAGTTGCCGTTCCATATAATAAATCAGCTTCATTGATGCTGCGTGTTTAATGTTCATACAATCACTCTCCTCCACGCTTGTATAAATACATGCCATCGCCTCAGCTCTGCAGAAGGTGTCACATAAGTTAGAAATAACAAAGTTGAACCATCACTGCATTAGTCCAACAGGCGCTCCCGGCAGTCACCAGACACCCTCAGCAGGCAGTGGAAAGCTGGTCATGCTACCAAGCTAGCAGGGTGTCAGGCACGAAGCTCCAACACCCTTTTTATTCCTGTCTGACAACGCAGCAGGAGGCCGCCATTACTGTCCTGGCAGGTCCCATGCACGCCATCAAACAGTAACAGTTCACTCCGTGAGACCATAACACAGTGTGTGAAGAGAGTGTTCTGCTACCTGACTGTCTGAGTTACTGCAGAGCATTAAAAGTGAGACTCTATTACGAGGATTCTCACTTCATGTTCAGAGCCGTGCCGCTGCTTCGTGTGTCTGTCGGGCGCTTTCAACACACAGCGGAGAAAGTCAGAGGTCAGCCTTGTGTTATCCTTGCTAACAATGATCAAGTCTCACACAGGAGGAGTATTACAGATGCATGTATGTCCTAGAGTCCTCGCCGACTCCACTGATTGGGATTGATGGATAGATTTCATTCTGCAGAGGCCCAAAGTTCACTTCTCTCAAGAGGAGGTCATGCAGTCCTCGGGTACTGAAGGCCTGAGGCATTAGAAATATCTCAAGCTATCCAAGTCTGTAGTATTTTAAAATCACTTATTACCAAGTGGCAAACTCCAGTGTTGACAAACGAAGGCATAAAAAGGCATGAAACTGCAGTTCCTTGTGTGTCCACTAGAGGCTGGCTGCAAAAGCCAAAGAATCCCCTCTAGGTCACATATTAAAATGCCTAACTTTACAGCTGGAATAAACATGTTTACAACCTTGTTTGAATTTTTTTTTTTGGTGTATGTTGCACATTTCTGTAGTCATGCACATTGCATGATAGATAATTGTTTTTATAGTGCATCCATTAAGACAATATTAAGTTGAGGGGTTAGCAAACATTTGCAAAGAGAGGTAGCTGTTGAGCTGGCCTGAGGTGTGTCAAAATGTTAGATTGAAGGCTGATTCATACTTCTGAGACTCCCCTACGCAGCGGGGACTGACGTGAACATGAGCACCACATGCTTGTGCGTCGATGTGTCCGCGTGGTGCAGCAATTCTCAGCCAAAAACACTTGAGGGCAGTGCGGTCTCGCCTGTTCCCGGCCCCGCCTTTATGTTAATCTACAGCTGAGACGGACGATGAGCGGCGATCCCGGAAGTGCTGTAAATGCAGGAATGCCACCAAGCTGACCCAATCACCGGGCTTGCAGTCACCCGTCAATTCTATTGGTAGTTACATTTTGGAGGAGGTGCAAGGGAGCTGACGGCTACACCATCACGATGCAGTAGTATGCATCAGCCTTGAGTCAGCAATGCCAATAAGGCGTAGACCATTGCTGGCTCTGCAGAAACCAATGTGTTCACCTCCAGACTCTGGGATTCTAGGGTCTAGTTGGCATGTGTCAGATTTTAATGCATGCTCAAAATGAATGACTGATATGTTTAATGTTGTTTTTCATCATCACAGAATAAACACTCAGCTGGTTAAATGATACACACACTTAGGAAGCTCCATATCAGTGAGGTAGAGTGGATATGATTGTCTCTATGTCATCTGATATCATCTTGTTTCTGCAGCAGCTATCAATCACAGCAACGAGGTTGAGCAATAAGACAGATGCAATGACCATGAAGTACCGGGGAGTTCACAAGGTTCTCATGGGTTCTTGGTCTTTTATCAGCTGGGCCCTGGGGTATCCACAAAACCCAGCCAGTGCATCATTCTCTTTATGGAAGATATTGCCTCTTGCTTGTGTTTTATATCCCTCCGTCCCCGTTCCCCGAGTGTCATTTGAAGTGTTTCGATAGAGAGAGAAATGCTGGAGGGAAGCCGGACCGTCCGGCGTCCTATAAAGAATGAAATAGTTGCCTTGAATACGAGTGTTTATTGAAGGAAATTGACTTCTCGCCTTATTGAGCACGAGGGGCATAAATGTGGATGTTACAACACACCTACAAAACACACATACACACAGGCGGTGCTTGGTGTGCAAGGAATGGACAAAATTAGGGAAATGCCACATGAAAGAGGGATTTTCAACTTTGAAGTAAGCTAAGTATTATTACAAATGCACCGGAGAGTCATTAATTTGAATGCCAGTAAGCAGTATGAGGTTGATTAAAAGCAGTTTTTTTTACAATACCTCCTTTTATGTCACTTTTCAAAGCAACATGAGGCAGCAGGAGTTTCAAAGAGGCGACAGAGTGTCCAATTTGCGGGGCGCACTGGCTGCAAAAAAAAAAAAAAAACCCTGCAAATTGTTTCATTTGGCAAGACTAAGAGGAAAAAATGAAACATATTTCAAGCGCGGACAAACTCTTGGCAAGGTGTTATGTATCATAGTGTACCTGAGGACAGAAATATAAACAGGATGGTGGCTAAATGGTGAGATTTGAAAAGGGAAGCGACTTTTGCTGCAAGTTTGTGTTAACTGTTGTAAGCAGATGTTTCTGAAGGCGGCCATATGTAAAAAACTGGATCCAAGATGCAGCTCTTTCTGTAATGTGTAATGTGTGAGCAGCCTTTCAGAGAGCTATGCAATCCCATGATGGCTCTGCATGATCTTACTACCCCCGAGCTATGTGCGTTTCAACTGGTTGGCCCAGGGTCTACATTTAGTTCAGGGGTAGTTAATCTCCCCCCTAAAAAGCCACTGCTAGGTGGGGTACTTTTCAAAGGTCCCAGGACTTTCAGGGGGCAGGGCCTGCAATGCTGAACGTGTCTGACACATCTGTGATTCTCTTGATTTAGCAGCTTGTAACAGTAGTCTTCTCTCAGCCCACCGTGAACGCGTCTCTCCCGGTGTTCCGGTTTTAAAAGTGACCCTGTAAACTGGAGACCTTCAGCTGAACGTGTCAGTGTTTGTGGAGTTTGTTCCTGAGAATGCAAACTAGTTTAGTTTTTATGAAGATTTCAAAATATCCTCATCAGATATTTAATGATGGTTTATGAGGGATGCATCCGGCTGAAAGTCTCCAGTTAACAGGGTCGCTGTTTAAACCAAAACACCGTGTTGAAACGTCTTTGCTACTCGCACCATCTAAAACAGCGCCAGCTGAGTCTCTTAATGCTAACAGGCTAACTGTTGTGTTGCTCATAATGATACCTGCCTGTCCGTCTGCTTCTATGGTGTCGTCTGTGATGAATGGCATTCCTCTTTGTTTTGCTGCCCTCTACTGGTCTGGTGGTGTAGTGCAGTCATTTTTTTTCTCCATACATCACTGGTCTGATTTTGCACAATCTACCCAGGACTGAAACGCAGACAACAATGGGGGCACAGGATAAAGTAGTTCTGGGGGCTAAAAGACCTCTTGGTCCAAATGCACCTATTTCCTCCCAATGGTGGGAACACCCTTCCCCACATGTTCCAGTAATGTAGATAATGGAGCCGCCATTAGGGCCAGGGATAACAGCCTATTCTCATTAGACAGTTAGAGGATAAGGTTGAAGTTGATATTTGACGCCACACTTCCTTGGTCTACATGAAAGCCAAAAAATACCCCAAACATTGGATGGGATACAGCACTCCAATGCTTGGTGTAAATATTTTGAAACGCCTCCAAGTGTAAAATTAAAGCTGATATCTAAATCAAGACGACAAATAAAACATATTATCCAGTTACTCCCTCGAGGGAAAAGATTGAAATAAAAACAGTGTTTAATGAGCTTAATTTGTGGAGAACAATGTCGTGCAATCAAATTAGTTTAAAACGACCTCATTCCCATTTGATGATGATCATAAAGTCATAATGCATAGTGTGATTATTGGGCTACATATCTGTTTAGAAGACACAAGTCTAAGAGTTATTTCACTGTGTTCCCCAGACCTCTGAGCTCAGCATTATGCGGTGCATTCTCCAAAATATTGACAGCATAATTTACCATGTGGGATGGACTGCCTTTATCCCTCCAACGACCGCAGCACAAAAACAAAAACACACTGTCATTCATTCAAACGAGGGGGACATAAAACACCAAACAACAGCCTGCCTAATCGCGCACATTAAACTGATTGCTTGGAAATGTCAAATAAAAAAAAGTCCGGATTAATCGCACAAGAGACCCATCACATCCAAAGTACCCTCCTGGACAAAGTTCAGAGGCAGCAGCAGCTCAAAGCGAGAGAGCGTTTCTTTTCTTTTTTATCCACCCGTCCATCTTTATCAGCAGTGGCAGCAGGCGAGGCAGAGTCGTCTTCCCCAGCCACGTCCCTGAGCTCCGCCTGAGGGGAACTGAGGCTTTCCCGGGCCAGATAGGATATGTAATCCCTCCAGTGGGGCTCTGGCTTGGCTCGGGGGGTCTCTCTCCAGTGGCGAGTTCAAAGAATACCTCAGAGGGAGGTGTCTGGGAGACATTCTAATCAGATGTCCGAATCACATCAACTGGGCCCTTTCAACATGAAGGAGTGATGGCTGGCTTTGAGGTTGTTTCAGTTGACCGAGGTCTTTGGACCTAAACTTAGGGCAGGCCTGGACATCCTGTGTTAAGACTCAGCTTGGCTATGCTTAGGGTTACTCTTGCAGTCTTTTTAGATCTTATAGCTGCATCTTTACTTGTGCAGTCCTGTCTTTTAGACAGGAAAAGTCTGTCCCACATGATGATTCTTATCGCGATCAGTAGTCAGCAATGTGCAGTTTTCGTGCAGTTGTGTAGCTTCTTCCAGCATCATGTCTTTGTTGACATGCTAGCTACCAGCACATTAGTTGAGCTCAGTCTTTGGTAGTGTTGAGTGCAGATAGGATAGCTGAAGAGAGACAGGAAATGTAGGGAGTAGAGAGTGGGGGAAGACATGCAGGACATGGTTGTGGTCAGAAGTCGAACCGGCGAGCTCTGCGATGAGGACTATAGCCTCTGTATGTGGGGCACTTAGACCCCTAGGCCACCAGCGCCATCCTGATTTGGAAGAATTACTTGAACGCTCGCTCAATCTGGAACAATAACTCGGAATCTTGAAAGATTTTGGTGCCCAACTTGACGCCAGATCCATCAAACATGGCGGGCAAACAATGTTTTGTTTAAATATAGAAAATACAATTTTCACCAATTAAAAAAATCTGGATGTCTGCGGTGGTGTTGGTACAATAATTACTAACAGCCAAAGTCCACCAGATCCATATCTGGTCCATCACAGCACCAGATATGAGAGGTTTCTATTTGAGTCAATGTGTGCGGCACCTGACCCTAACCATACCCACCCGGGGTTCTTGCCTAACACTAACCTTGGATCTTGTCAGCGGACTTTATTCCTAAACCGACACTTTGGACATGTTTGGAATAGAACACCTTACCCACAATCTTGCCCTAACCCTAACCACTCATGTTTAAAAAATCCCTGGTGCTACTCTAACATATCTGTCACTCAGTTTGGGAGTTATATAAGTGAATGTTAAAGCTCTGTAATTGGATTTAATGATAAAACAACCCTTTTGGTTCGACTGAGGATATGAAACCTCAGCAGAGTTCACTCCACTCAGTATCGTACACAGTAAACACACCTCACACTCATGGCTGGGTCTTGCCCTGTACTTGGCTTAAGCCATCTTGACCTCCCTCACTGCCTCTTCAGCTGCCCGCCTTGTCTCAAGGCCCCAGACGACGTGCGGTGTACTGCTGTCCTGTGTTTGTCCCCAACTCCCCTCCCCTGCGCTTGTAATTACCTCTCCGCCGTGATCCCTTAATACCTCCAAGTGGGCAAAGACACCTCCAGGGTGTCTGCGGTGGTGTGTGTGCGTGCCTGCTCCCATGCGAGGCGAGGTTTTTCAGTGTATATGTTTAAATTTGTATGCATGCGCCAGAGTCCTCTGGGGGCTTTTTGTGTGCTAGATAAATAATGATGAATTACAGATTGATTACCCAGGAGTGAAAGCTTGGGTATTAAACTTATTATAAAAGGCTGCAACCTGTGTGCTGTGTGTGTGTGTGTGCGTGCAGGAGAACGCCCATAGCTCCTGCTCTGCTCATAATTAAGCGAGTAATATTTCTGGGTCATAAACATAAGGATTGGCAGCGTGGGTTTTTAAACTATATTGATTGGATATACTTTGTGCGCTCGAGGCGAGGCAGCAGCTTTACAGGGCCTCCATATTTTACCTGTATCCTTCACGTGGACACATTGAGTGGGTGGTCGAATTGATGTAGCTTTTACGGCCCTTCCAGAGTAATAACCTGTGTGGACCTGTGTTTCGCAAAATGAGGAATGGGTTGTTTTTGATGTTCAGACGTGTTGGTGGATTGCACAATTGAGCTCTTGAGAGTTTTCAAAGTGTAGAGTGGAACGTTTAAGTAGAAGAGGTGATTCATGAGGCACGCTGAATGCTGATATAGATTGGCTGACTTCTAGCTCCATGCAGAAATCAACAACTAAGGATTTGAGTGAGTAGAGCGGCCATGATAGTGAGGCGCTGTGCTGATTGGCTGCCTGAATGTTTGAGGTGGGATGCAGAGGCGGAAAAACACCAGGTCCAAAACTTGGCGAGCGCTCCAGGAGAACCCATCCAGTGCAATACTTTCTTGCCTTCCATGTCTAACTTGCAGATACTATAGCTCACAATACATGGCTCATTAGCTTGTTAAAAATTCAGGGGACATTACTTTATTTGTGGCAGTCATGCATGCATGAGAGCAAGGGCCATAGTGTTGACTACACGTTGAATTATTCTTTTAAAGGTCCCAAAAATTGCATTAGCAAAGTTCACACAGGATCTGCAGCCTCTCAGTTTCTTATGCAGATTTGAGCTAGTAGACCGGCCATGATAGTGAGGCGCTGTGCTGATTGGCTGCCTGAATGTTTATTGAGATGGGATGCAGAGGCGGAAAAACACCAGGTCCAAAACTTGGCGAGCGCTCCAGGAGAACCCATCCACTACAATACTGCCTGGCCTTCCATGTGTCACTTTATATACTAACACCAATCAGCAGATACTGTAGCTCACCATACATGGCTCATTAGCTCATTAACTCAAAGGCCTTAGTGCTTTAAATTAAACTGCTCTTTTATAGGTCCCAAAAATTGAATTTGTAGCTTTTTACAACATATCATAGACGCCTCTTAAGCTAGGTTTTGCGTAGTTTCTTCAGGGATTTTAATGGGTGTAGAAAGGCAATGATAGTGAGGCGCTGTGCTGATTGGCTGCCTGAATGTTTGAGGTGGGATGCAGAGGCGGAAAAACACCAAACTTGGCGAGCGCTCCAGGAGAATCCAAGCCATTACAATACTCATATGATCCATTACAATTAGAGTGTTATTCCTACTTTCTTGTCCGTGTGTAACTTAGTGTAGAAAATACAAAGTGGGAAAGTTTTGTAGATTTGGGTTAGCACAGACTTTAAAGCAAGCTATGCATATACAGCATTATTAGGGGTATGGCTGATGCCCTCGTCAGGTCCACGTCTTGCCTCTTTTGAGGTTGACTGGAAGATTGGTTGAGTCAGCATTTCCAATATGGTGGCCCCCATTGTTGAGCAATGCATGAGTCCTTGTTTTATACAGTCCTTGAGTACTGCCACAAAGTTGCTGTTTTTGGATTTCAGGCATGCATACCTTAACTTTTCATCCATCTAGGAATACTGTGGTTGCTTACAGTTGCACGAATACACATTCAACTCATTCGTCTTGTAAGAAATGTTTGCAAACACCCCATTACAATGAGCACTGTAATTAAAGCAGGGCTTCAGAGTCCGTAAAGAGCAAGGGGAGGCGTTCCCTGATGAGTAATAACACACAGCTCAACTCAGTTCCCCACTGCCTCCACAAAAAGCAAAGCCTAAGTGAGCTATAATCCATCTTCAGAGCTTTGAAAAACACAGTGCACACAGCATGCCACCGCCACAAGTGTGCTCCTTCAAAGCCAAATAAGACACCAGAGATCCGAAAATGTCCACTTTAAGTCCATTATAGTGCAACCACGGCATCAAAAACATCCGCGCCCTAGAAATGAACCGGTCTGGGCACAAGAGCCGCCGCGGTTCTGGATTAATTCAAAAAAGCCAAATGAAGAAACATTCGGGGATTAAACATGGGGCCAGAGAGAGGTGGTTCGACTTTGAAAGAGTTATGCATGCTGTTAGTCATTAACTACAGTGACATAATGCAGCTCCACTTGGCCTAATAAAATGACATTAGAGGCTCAATCACTCACAATTACACACACCCTGCCATGATCGGGACATTTCACTGTGGCAAGATGCACAAAGCAGCGTCAGAGAGCGCTTTATCCATTGATTAAGGTCATTCTTAATGAAAGGTTGAGACGAGGTGATGGAGGGTGTTTCCTTTAAGCTACACATCACTCCTGCCGCCCAACAGCCGAGGCCGGCTTAACTGACAGGAGCAGGCCCGCTGCACAGTCTGCCACTGTCCACTGTGATTATTGATTCCCTCGGGGTCCCTGCTTCTGTGACACTACCTCGCCTGAACAGCCTTTTTTTTTTTTTATTCCCCCTTCACCACACTGGGAGCCGGGGGTGTTTCTCACTGGCTGTTCAAGCTGGTTGTGACTTTCCACATTTTGGTTTCTGGAGGTTTAAATCTGGTCTGTGTTCTCTGTAATTACAAGTTTAAACAGCTTAAGCATGACACTGCAGAACTCCACGTAGCACAGGCTTTGTAGGGCAATGTAGCTGTGTTCCTAAATCTGAGTCCTGAGTTACTATTGAATGCTATCTTAACCAGAAAACAACATTTAACTACAAATGCATGCACATTGCAAAATTATAGACTGATGCAAGGACTTTTTAGTTGCACCAAAATGCTGTTTCAATGCACCTTGTGCTGCTATCTCATATTTCATATAACCCTAATCCCTCCAATGCTGTGAAGATTTGCTAACAATTTCAGCCCTATATTTAACTGCAAAACAGACATGACTCTGGAGTGGAATTCACTGCATGGGCTCAAAATCACTTCCAAAAACCACTATCTGTGAACACAGTGCAAATTAAGGCTGCAATTGTATCATGCACAAAGTAAACCATATGTATGTTCCCTGAGAGGCCGGTGACCCCTCTGAGACGAAGCCTATGTATGATAAAGGGTAGGGAAAACTCCACTCTAAAGAGTGGGACCACCCAGCTTCTTATCAGGGCACAGTTTAAAGGCTTAGAGGCCATGTATGATGGTTTAGGGGTGCATTAGTGCCATAGACTGTATAAATAATGGACGTAGTATCCAAGACTTCCCTCTTCTGTTTCTGAAGCCAATCGTCTGTGGCAGCCATATTGGAAACGCTGAACTCAAGCTAACTTCTGTGGAACTAGTGTGAGGTAAAGAGGCACGAGTACAAATCAAGGCTGCGATTGTATCATGCAAAGAGAAAACCATGGTCCCCTGAAAGGCTGGTGACTTCTCTGTGTTTTACAGCAGGTTGTTGATTGTGCTTGATGCATATCCAGCTTTCTTTGCATTCGGTAGGTTTCTTTTTTGGTGGTGCAACTAAAGAGTCCTTGCACCAATCTATAATTTTGCTGTGTGCAATAGAGGAGGATCTCATCCTTGCATTTTGATATAAACAAAAAGTTGCACTAGTTTTATTATCACCTTAAATAAAGAATCTGCCTCTGTTAAAACAGTATGCATTCAACCATGGCTGCAGTATTCCTAAAGTAATGTTAATTGTAATACTGTGTGTTCAAACCAGTACACCAAGCTGCAGTGAATCCCTTACCCCCTCCAAATAATACAGCCAACAAGTAAGGTTTAATGGGTTTGAGTGTAGAGAAAAGAAGTGAGGCTCTGAAAAGAAGTAGTCTATTTCGGGTCCTTTCTTGAGATCCCCGCTAATATAAAAACATCAGGTTCTTCTTTTCTATTCCTTGTTCCACTCAGGAAGATTAGGACATCTTGACTTTTGTAATTTCCTGCCCAGCGTCTTCTCACTGGGGTTGAAAAGAAGAGGTTTCTATTGAGAGCTTTTTTAAAAGTCTTCTTAGATTTGAACCAAAACCAAAACCAACGTTATTATTCCTCCAATCCTTCTGTTTCTATGTTGTTTCTTTAATGCTGTTTCTAATTGGCAGAGAAGAAAGTCAGCCTTGTACCTAGATATCAAAATAAAAGAAACCACTCACTCATTTTCCTTCCCTGCCGTCATACACTGAGACACAAACCCTCCCAAAAGGAAACCGCTTTATTTTGAGACAAATTCCCAGAACCATCCATCTTCCCCTCAAATTGCAGAAGACTGATTACTACACGGGACACCAAGCGCCCTCCTGGCAATACCGCTGATTCAAACGCGTTGGAGTTCCAGACAGCCGTACGCTCTGTAGAGATTTGACACATCAAAAAAAAAGCGCTCAGACAAACAGTTTACTGGACGCGGTCTGGACTGTTTTCTGGGTCGCGGACTCTCGGTGGAGCTAACCTCAATTAATGACACTGATGTTTGTGATCATGAGTGGAACAGCGTGAAAGTCCAGAGCTCATCTGACACTGCTGGACTGAGGCTTTCTTGGTTGCTCTAGTGCTGACTCATCACTTTTCTGAACAACTGGTCGACCACATAAGTGTCCATTTTTCTGGAATTTGATCTACTGTACGTTACAGAATGGGATGTTAAAATACTGAAATGCCTTTGTTGTAGAAATAATCCAAAGTGGTGCTGAGTCATGATTGGTCAGGCTAGAAATAAGCCTTACTGTATTTGATATAAGCAATATTAGTACAGTAGTATTCCTCGGTCTTTTGTATGATCCCCAGGACTAATTTGACATGCTGTCAAATGGGACTTGGTAGCTAATGGTGGACGGCTTGTAGGCCATGACCAAATTGGCTTATAATAAAAGTTATTTATTATAAAAGGAGTTTGCATTTTCTCCTTGTGCATGCATGGGTTCTCTCCAGGTACTCCGGCTTCCTCACAGTCCAAAAACATTCTCTCCAGGTTCATTGGTCTCTCTAAATTGCCCGTAGGTGAATGGTTGTCCTTTGCTAGGTCAGCGACCTCTCCGCATGAAGTCAGCTTGGATTGGCTCCAGCCCAAGACTAGGGTGCATGGATGATGTTTGATTGTTTAGTCATCTAGATGTAAACATCCCAAGATAGGAAATGGAATTTCATGGATAGCAACAAAGGCGACACTGACTCCAAATCCGACCATCCAGCCAATGTGTAATACGGTGAAGCAGTGACATTGTGATTAGCATTGGGCACTAGCACTACTTTCCCTGGACACAAACTTTCCAGAGTCAATCAAACACTCACCCAGGATCTCTTCCAGCCAATATTGGATAACGCCAAGGAGACATCAATCCAACTTGCTTCCATCATATAAATCTGCGTGGGTTTTCTCCATTATAAGTTCACTCATCATGGCTTCATATCAGTTAGGCAAAGTTTCTCAACATCCCTTCAGGGTAGGGGAAAGCAGCCAGATCCTGCAGCCCACTGTGGGACGGTCTAGTGGGCTTCTCATTTCATGTTGGCTGGCTTATCAGTGTTTTGGCATTCACGATTAGTTGCAGTAAAATGTCTTTTTTTCCACTTTGGATACTCAGTTTCTTAACCTGGATGTGTTTCGGGGTCGTCTCCAAAGAACTGACAGCAATTTGCGATGTTAAGTCTCTGGAAGACTCTAATCTTTCCGTTGAGAATGGAGAGGTAGAGGTTGGTTGGATTGTAAGGGTTTGTGATAGTCTTAATGAGCTCTTCTTTGGGGTTTTAATATCTTATGATTCATGATTGTTCCCATGACAGACGTGTTTCCAATTAGGACGCGCAGTAGGTTTCCCAATTAAATTTCCCATAAAGCCAATGGAACAATGGAAACATCCACAGTGTTGTAACAGCTTCTTCTTTAATTCAGTGGGGGCTTTGGCAATCATCTGAAAAATCCAACATATCTCCTCAAACAGCAAACGGAGGAGAGTGGGGAAAAAAAGTGGCTTTCTTATGACTGGGGGAAAAAAATGGAGAACGGCTGCCGAAGCAGACCCCCTCCGTCTCCCTCCTCCATCCATCAGCCTGGAGATGAAGACTTTCAGGAGATGCATTGCTGTCTGCCAGCTGTTGTCGGCAACCAGCTCCATCATTTACTCTCTATCGTTTGAGAATCTCTCTCTGTGGGGTTTCTAATCTTTGAAGAAAGGCGCTACAAGCTGTTTCTCTTCATGTGTCAGGTGAAGCTGAGGACATGCCCCGTATATATACGTCAGTGTTTATGAGACATGGACACAGGACGGGGGACTTCTTCAGAATCGGGCAAGACTTTATTTATAAAGCTCTTTTCATACAATGACATTGTAACAAAGTGCTGTACATACAAGACCCCCCCATCCTAATTCTAATCCCAACCCCAGCGCTGACCCCAACCCCACCCCACAGTCCTAAGGTTAAGAGCACAATATATGCAACAATAATAATAATAATGAAAAATGAAATAAACAAATAAATAAATGAAACATAAATAAGAAGTTGCTGAATGAACTGAGGAAACGCTCTCATGATGTCTCATAAGGAAACATGAGATGTTAAAACTCAACACAGGAAATGAAACCCACCAAAATAAAACACATTTCTAAGATAATAAAACACTAAAATGTTAAACCGTTAAAAGAAAATAAGATGCTGTACTTAATGAATGAATAAATAAATTAAATACATAAATAATACAATTAAATAAAAAGTGACTAAAATTTCAACTAGATAATAGATAAATAAATAAATAAATAAATAAATAAATAAATAAATAAATAAATAAATAAATAACACAATTAAATAAAAAGTGACTAAAATTTGAACTATATAATAAATAAATAAATAAATAAATAAATAAATGAATAAATAAATAACAATTAATAAAAAAGTGACTAAAATTTGAACTATATAATAAATAAATAAATAAATAAATAAATAAATAAATAAATAAATAAATAAATAACAATTAATAAAAAAGTGACTAAAATTTGAACTAGATAATAAATAAATAAATAAATAATTAAATAAATAAATAAATAAATAATTTAATAAATAAATAAATAAATAAATAAATAAATAAATAACACAATTAAATAAAAAGTGACTAAAATTTGAACTAGATAATAAATAAATGAATAAATAAATAACAAAATTAAATAAAAAAGTGACAAAAATTTGAACTAGATAATAAATAAATAAATAAATAAATAAATAAATAAATAACACAATTAAATAAAAAGTGACTAAAATTTGAACAAGATAATAAATAAATAAATAAATAACACAATTAAATAAAAAGTGACTAAAATTTGAACAAGATAATAAATAATTAAATAAATAAATAAATAAATAACACAATTAAATTAATAACACAATTAAATAAAAAGTGACTAAAATTTGAACTAGATAATAAATAAATAAATAAATAAATAAATAAATAAATAAATAAATAAATAAATAAATAAATAACACAATTAAATAAAAAGTGACTAAAATGTGAACTAGATAATAAATAAATAAATTAGGTAAGGTGAAATAAAACTGTTATAAGAATAGAACTCAGTTAAAGTGAGACTAAAAGGTCGGTCTTGAGTTTGCTTTTAATAATGTTGACACTATGCAGCCCTCAGATCTTCAGGTAGGGTGTTCCACTGGCTGCCTCACTGTGGGTCTTTGTTCTAGCTTTTGGTACAATTAAAAGTCCACTAACCTAGGTGAAGCCTCCAATCCAAGTCCAGATTAGTGAAAAATGTTGTAAAAGCAGTGAGTATGGAGAGCAAAAGCAGGCGGGGAGAACATCGCTGTGATTGCATATGCAGTATGAGGTTATTTCAGAAGCCTAACCAGGGACAGGGGTTGTAAATTAGCAACCACATCATTTGGCATTATGAAGTTAGGTTAGAAGTGGGAAACTGGACCATTTGGACTCAAAATGTGACATTCTATTAAAAAATCATGGATGCCACATGCACAGGGCACAGTTCAGAGTTCAGAAGCAGACTGCCCAGCCACCTGTGAGTCTATTTATGCCAGGGTCTTGCTTTGAGGTTTGGAGGTACACTCATGCATTGATCATCAGAGCAGCACATTTACACTTTGTTAGCATATACCATCTTTGTACAATCATGCAGAGTTCACCAGGCCCTGGAGAGGTCACCATACACACTGTGCAAGGGCAGCAGAAGTGCAAACACCCTTCCCTGGTTGCTCTTTAAAGCTGCTGGAGATTTAAACGTCAACACACATTTGCTGTTTACATGCATTAAGGGATCATGGCTGAACCGTACCCATGTGGCAGAACATGATAGTACAGACTTCCACTCCAAAAAATGATGAAACACTTACTGGTTCGTGTACGAGGAGGAAATCTGGAACTAAAGCCAATCTCCCTCTTTTTTTTTTTTCTCCCCCCTTATTTCTGACTGTGGCTAATAGATTGAAATGTGCCTGGGAGGATGTGCAGAAGAGCCTGTGCTGTGTTCGGGGTGGCACACGGAGACTTTCAAAAGGAGCAAACTAAATTTAGACGGGTCGGATTTGACACAGACGCGCGCCGTCGCGCATGCGCTCCCAGACACAGTCATCTGGCTCTCAACAAACATCATCTGGCTGGAGTGATGAGTCTTTAGCGAGACACATTTGTTTCCTTCACATTACTGCAGACAGGAAGAAGTGGGTGGAGGGGGGGGGGGGAGGCGGAGAAGGGCAGGTGGCGGCAGAGGGGTGCTGCTGTCGATATGCCCCATGCAGCGCCAACACCTGACTAATTTGATGCAGCCATTCAAATGACTGCCTCCTTTGGCTCATCTGTGCTTCCTGCTGACTCCCTGCTGAGTGTGCTCACAGAGGAACAGGTCAATGCAAATGAGCTACAGATCTTTAAAATGCGACAGTTGGCCGTAAATCAAGTGTATTTAGGGGGTAAGGCTGCAGATCATGATAGCATTGCTTCACTTCTTACCAGTGAAGTCGTGCTGCAATTATTGGCCTGTAGTTCCATTGTCAACCCCTTGGAGCTGAGCCTACATTCATATTTCTGCATGAAATGATGTCATTTCTGGAGCCTCTTAAATGCTTCCTGTCCAACAAATATGGACAATATCATTATCATGTTGAGCTGATACTCATAACTGATAATTACTGCTCCTTTCTGATGGCAAATTAAAGCTTTGAAAACATTCCTTCATTTAGACGTATATTAAAGGTGACATATTCTGCTCTTTTTCATCAACATATCTTGGTCTAAGAGGTCCCCAAAACATGTCTTTAAAGTTTACGCTCATATAAACACTTTGAAATCAGATGTTGGTCTGCCTGTGAACCCCTCTTTTTCCGCCCTGCTCAGAACAGGCTGTTTTCTGCGTCTGTGCCTTTAAATGAGAATGAGCTCTCTGACCACGCCCCCTCAGGAAGCTGTCCAGCACGTCGATCTAATGTTTACATGTTGGCTGCTCACACCCGCGTTACTTCAACCCTCTGAATCTGATCCTGGCGGAGAGGCGCCTGCAGCAGGACCTTTCTGAACCATTGGTCACAGATTTAGTGTTTCTTGTTGTTTTATTTGTCAGCATGTCGACGTGTCCATCAGCGGAGAGCACCGGGTACATTCACTTGATATGCAATGCAGGTGAATCCCACCCACTCGCGGTCTCATATAGACACACAACAGTGTGCACGAATGCACCATGTCAGGGACAATTGCTTTGACGAGGCGCAGGGCCAAGGTCTGCGTAAGAGCAGTAATTTCATCCTATTGCTTCCCTGGGTCACCTTATGTGTGACCTTTGCATTGCTGTGTGAATGGATGGTTCTCATAGCCATGGCTGCTTGTTGTTCCTGCCTGGAGGACTTGAAACAGGAGCCTCAGATATGTCTTTGACCTTATCGTCAGGGTCTGGACTTGGACAGTGGGTGTCACCACTTTTCAGGCAAGTGTATTCCTAGATTCAGCGGGCAGGCAACCCAAAGCGAAAGCAATCCACCTCTGAATTTAAAGCACTTGATAACCCACCTTTCTTCAAGGTAGGAAAGATGAAGGATTTCCCTAGATAGCAGTGTATGTGGGACCCCGGTGTAGCAGTTAGATTTGCTGCTACTTTTGCAGGCATATGAATGTTCACAGCCTTATGGACATTGACGTCAGGGACCTAACCCTAGACTTCCACCACATCCATGTTCGGTCACTGCTTCCCTGCAGTTAGGCCCTTGGGGCGGCAGTAGCTCAGTCCATAGGGACTTGGCTTGACCAAAGGGTCGCCAGTTCGAGTCCCAGTACGGACGAAGTTTGGCAAGTGGACTGGTGGCTGGAGAGGTGCTGGTTCACTTGCCTGGGCACTGCCGGGGTGCCTTTGAGCAAGGCACCAAACCCCCAACTGCTCTGGGTGCACTCTGACATCTCTCCCTAAGCGTGTTCACTGCATGTGTGTGCATTTGTATGTACATACCAAAAAAACTGTACGTGTAGCATGTCCAAAATAGCATGAGTGTAAAAATTGAATTTCCCCCCTGGGGATCAATAAAGTACCTTTCTTCTTCTTCTTCTTGCACCCTCACCAGATCCATGAGATCCATGTCACATATCTAACACATTGCCTAGAATAAAAACCTATCAGATCCGGTGCCTGGATGGGACTGACTTCCTGTTCCGTTGGATCTACTATAAGAAATATAAATGTTGGAGCAGCTAATTGGTGATATACATGTTACAGTTCAACTTGCACCCACTTACACTCAAGCAGGATTATACCCATTAAGAGTTCCTGGAGCATTATTTTAAAGCTCTCATGAATTTCCTGCGTTTATCATAAATGGTATATCAATGTCTTTTCCCATGTTGGGTCTTGTACCTTTATATAGAAGGAATTAGCACCTCCATTTCCTGCTCAGCCTCCCTGAAAGAGGTCAGAAGCAACAGAATGTCTTTTCCAAACACAATCCTTCTATTTAAGAATCCTTTCTACAGCATAAGTCGAACGCTTCCACCGCACCCGCTGTTCCATTCAAAGCGCGTATGCTTCCTATATCACGCGCCGCCTGGAGACTGCATGTACGTTCCATTGTGGCCCGTGTGAAAGGCTCAGCAGGGGAGTGAAATCTGAATTTAAAGACATTCTATGGATAGAGGCGCTCCACATATTGTGCTCATTTAATGACCACTTTAGTGAGACACATTCTATATGTCGACAATACTGTGCATTATGTGAGAATCATGGAGCAGCTGAGATGATACAGTTGGGTGTAAATGAACTTACCTATGGGACCTCTGATAGTGGGTAACAGCTGTGACGGCCCCATGTCTTTAATACAGAGTCTCAGGTCTCATCTATAATCTAAAAATGAGTCAATAAAAAAATGTTTAGTGCTTTAAATTAAATTGAATTGTTCTTTTAAAGGTCCAAAAATTTAATTTTCTGGCTTTTTACAATATATCATAGTCGTCTCTTAAGCTAGGTTTTGCGTAGTTTCTTACAGGGATTTGAGTGGGTAGAGCGGCCATGACAGCGAGGCGCTGCACTGATTGGCGTTCACCTGAATGTTGTCTTTGGGGTTGAAGCGCCACAAATGCAGAGGCGGAAAAACACCAAAAGCGGCACTCGCTGTCGTTTGATTTAATAGTTAAAGCTAGGGTTGGTAGTGAGGGAAAACTAGCATGAATTTGAATGTAGCATTTCCTCAGGACTCCGTGGAACCCCTTCCCTCAGAGCTCCTGCAAAACGACGCCCCCGCTCACATGCAGGAGCGCCGCTGACAAACATGACATGTACGCCCTGCAGGAGGCGGGCAGAACGGCAGGATGGCATTTGATTGGTTACATCATTTGGCTCCTGATAGCAGGGATTGGTTGGTGTTTCCCCAGGTTTACTCAGGCTGTAGATAACAGCTTTTTTAAGAACACATTATGTATTGATAAAGGACATAAAGATCATTTTAACCAGTATAACAAAAAGTGGATGTAAATCTGACTACAACTTTAAGGTGTCCAGGTAAAAATGACTTCCTGGATATAACGGTGTCCTTATGGTTTCACATATCAGAGACATTTTAAAGGTGTATAAACAGCAGCTTGAAGGGCAAGGCTGATTTGTATGCAGGACTTTCTCACATTCCAGTCCCAAAAAAAGAACCCACTGGGTGATAACAGGAAACAAATCTGACATTAAACTGACATTGTTTTAAATCGGACAAATTAGCCTCTTTGTTTCTTTTATTTTGGTGATTTTGCACTCTATGAATTCTAAAGGGCGAATGATAAAAGGAAGATTACATTTCACTAAGCTGTAATAGACCACTACATCACTTATTCCACTCATTTCGGGCGTATAATTTTTACATTAACACAAGGAAAGGGGGGAAAAAAAAGCCGTAGAGGACAAGTGGAGTGAAGGAAACAAAATTGGCGATGCTGCCCCGTGTAGTCTCTGAGATAAATTTAACCCAGGAAATCCCATGATAGTTCAGCCCTGGGAATTACTCGTGGTTCACACACACACTTACATACGCAAACAGATGCATGAACACAACAACTCCAAATCCATCCGCAGTCCCAACCGTGAACAGAAATAACAATCGATGTTCATAATGCATTCACAGAATCCCTCCAATTTGCATACCAGAGAGTCTTTCAAACCAAACACTGAAATAATCAGCAGCCGGCGCATTCATTAGTAATTGTTCCCAGCCTCACCACTGTCAGTGTTTTCAGAGAGGAGTCTGTTTTCAGATGGTACAGAGGAAAGAACCGATTAGACCAGGGCCAAGAGAATCAACAATATCATGGCTCCCAATTCAAAGAGGGTCGTAACATCCAAACTGTTGCCTTCAGGGGCTAACAGGCATAATTTTCACTGTCATGTATTTCCTGATGCAGTGACACTTCAGTGCCTTTCAAAATGTTTCCATTGTTGAGTTTTGGCTTATTTAATCGCACATTTTGCACCAAATAGCAAAAGTGAAGCTAAAGCTAATAAGAACTAGCATTTTTCAACAATCAAAGTATGTGAAAATGCTAAATATATGCCCAATTATGGAACCAAATGAATGGCTAAAGTTGAATTATTTTGATTAGAAGACAAAAACGTCAACTCACGTCAGCTGAACACTGAAGTCATTAAGAGTTGTTCTCTTGGAACGATGGATGTCTGTACTGAATTAGCATTTCAATCTATCTGTCAGTCGAACATGTCAAAGAATCTACTGAGTAAGTAAAATCTTTGCCTTGCTGGGGGCAGCGGGGGGGAAATGTCAGGGGAGCTGAAGTCATTACATTTTATCCTCCAGGAACTTAATCTGCAGCAGATTTCATAGAAACCCTATCACTAGCTTTTGAGATATTTTAAAGACATTTTGAAGATTTAGTGGCGTTTTTATGGAGTTGGAAATGCTTTAAATTGACTTCCATATCTATAGGCTTTAAAGGCTTTAAAGGAGGTTGACCCCAAATTGGATCCAATGTCCAAAACAAGCTAACCCTAAAGCACGGCTTGATAGAATTTGTCTTGCTATCAATCTGCAACAGTGACTCAGCATTTTCTCATTCAAGTCGCCACTGTTTCTGTCCTTTACGTCCAACTCCTCCCAGCCAAACCTGTCAGCCCCGCAGACATTTTGGCAATTCCGGGCAGCACTGGTGGTTAACAAACTAGAAAATGCAAAATAGTTCAGCAGTCCAGGGCAAAAGACTTGACCTTGAGTCCAAGCTGCATGCTCAGCAGAACAACAGCCTGGAATCAAAATACCACAGTGGAACACCAGCACAGAGGAGACAGTGTCTGATTTGAGTGGTGACCCGGAGTGGAAACAACAACACATTTCAAACATCAGGTATAATTGACTTACTCTGCAAATATTCAATGTATAAAACCCAGAGAAAGCTGCGTGCTGTCTGAAAGTCAAGCAAGGAAATGGTTTAAACAATCCGATGTTATTTTTAGATATTTAGCTCTGGGATGCAACAGTTTGGATTGCACCAAAAACCACTTAAATTCCAACAAATGACTAAAGAGAAGAGTGCACATGCTAGCTGAGGGATAATTATGTGTGCAATTTGTGGAGTAAACGTCTGAAGTTCAGATTAATGCTGTTATGAGTATTAAACATGATTGCAAAGAAACCACACATAGCAGATAAAAAGTGAGACTGTGACGACAGAGTAGACCTCAAGGACCCCGACCTTATTATTTTCCTCCCAAATATCTCCCGAGCATCTTAAATTACCTTCCGCCTGCCAACACTGAGCGACTACTTAGCATCACTTAGCTCATGACTAACCCTCAGGGAACAAACATGCTCAGTGTTTGTACATTGTGCTTTTCACCGCCTTTGTGTTCCGGTCCCCGTTAGTCCGGACTCCGCAGCCCCACCTCGGCTTGCTCTGTGAGTGTCACTGTCACCATTGAAGGGTTGTCATGGAGACGTGGGTTCAGAAAGTGGGTCTGCAGCAGCCACAGGTTGCACAATGACTTTGGGTGATAAACAGAGAAGAGTGTACTTTTTCTTCTTGTTTTGATAAACATCAGCTTATCAGATTCTATGTCAGATAAATGTGAGGGTGTCAAGAGAACCTGGTCGTCATTACCTTGGATTGTCATGAGTTTATATGTAGAAGAAGAAACAGACAGAAGACTGCTAACATCTTGAGTTTGTCTCCTTCCATTTGGACACTGGGGATGCACTGATGTTGGTGTCATGGCAGTTCAGGGTTTGGGGCCTTGCTCAAGGCCTTGAACTGGCAATCCTCCACTTCACAATCCAAGTCCCTCTGAACTAAACTTATGTGACCCCACACTGACTTTCTGCTGCCCCAGTAAGGCCATCAATCATATCATTAACTTATACACCCAATATGGATTTGCACCCACGTACATTCCTGATTCCTCACTCCATACGTGCCCTGGCATCACCTGAGGTCATCTTCAGTGGTCTTGACCTTTGAACTTTGTCTAATTCCCTTCCTACGTCTTACATTTGTGGCTCCGTCTTGGCTCTACTCCTTCAAATGCTTAGTCATCGGTTGCATTCTGAACTGCCTCCTACATACTACCTATGAATGTGTTCAAAGGTTTGAAGACGGTCCAAGCTTCACCGGTTTTCAGTGTATGGGAAGCAGAAGTAAACAATAGCCCTGCTGAAGAATGATAACATTTTCTCTATTGCCCAGCTCTAGCTGAGCTACTGCAGCCCCAGTAGTGTTTTAGATGATATTGTTAACCTCCTCCAGCCTGCTCTGGATTTGCACCCTCCTGATCTCCTCACCCCCTACGTGCCCAGTCATAACCTGAGATCATGTTTTGGTGGCCTTGACCTTTAAACCTTGTCTCATTCCCTTCTTATGTCTCCAATTTGTTTGGCTGTACACAAAACTGCCCTTGACATATCACCTAGGGATGTCATATGCAGTGCATTTGTAGGTTTGAAGACGGTTCTGTTCCATGCTAGGCTTCACTGGTTTAGAAGTTAAGAAGTGTGGCACCATTGGACTAACGGTATAAGCATGCACCCCATGTACAGAGGCTATAGTGCTGCATGTCCACCCCCTCTCTCCACTCCCCTTGCTTCCTGCCTCTCTTCACTTGTCCAATCAGTTTCCTGTGGCTTGTTATCGCCTCTGTAACAACAGGAAGTGGCGAGCTTCACCTGCATTTCTTATGCATTACTCTATTAATGTAGCAGACCTTTAACGTTAGCGTTGTAGCATTGGTAGCAACTCTGGCAACTCATTCTGACTGAGCACCACCTGTCATATATGGCACAAGAAGACAGATGCGTGCAGCGTTGCATTGTGGGAAACTGTATGTTTGTTGCATACTAAGGATTTGTTTTGCATCAATACAACATTGGGGTGTTTTTATCATACTATGCTAAGCTATGCTAAGCTAAGCTATGCTATGTAAATACAGTTTATTATATCATTTTATGTTAAGATAATGCAGTTCCATGTTACAAACTGTCATGCACATTCATCACGTTCACTTCCTGTTTACATCTCTCATATTCCTTGTAAGCAGTTCCCTCATGCCCACTTCCTGTTATTAATACACTTTGTTCTCACGCCAAACACTGGCGCCGCTTCTGTCCACACTAAATTCCCTCCTAGTTGGACTCAGAGATGCACTTATCTCTAATTCCTGCCGACTGCATTCGCCTGACACCTCCTTAAATTTTGATTTATCATCTCTGGATTTTTTACGGGGGCCATTGCAGATTTTTTAAAAGTGTTGTGCTGGAGCTGGAGAAAGTGAGGCACATAACTCGTGCAGGAGAGCCCCTGCCTGGTAGTTTGCATGATGCTAATTCATTTATTAGTGTAAACTGTTTTTGCAGAGCGAAACAAGATAAAGGGCATGCAGGAATATATCTTATTTTATGAAGATGCCCTTTTAGACAGATTTTAAAGACTGAAGCTGTTCTCCTGAGGGAAGGGATATCTACAGAAGCATTTTCATGCCTGTAGATACTTCCATTCATGCTTCCTGTTAATCCGATCACTGTGAACGGCATGTGTGGATAATGCGTCCCATCAACCAGTCAGGAACCAGTTGCTCCAGCTCAGCAGTCGCCTGAAACCTGCAGCCGTGCAAAAAAATGACTGTCACCGTCAGCATGGAACCCCTGTTTCCAGACGCCCATTGTTCTCACTCACACACTGCGAGGGAGAATACGCCGAGGCCTGATGTGCTAACCGGCAAAGCCTTGGAGGGCACTCCGAGAAGGAGGGAGGGTGTGCGAGTGCCAAGAGCCACTCGCTTTGTCTCCTTCACTGGAGTGAGGAGCGAGCCTAAAACACAACACAATCACACCTGTGAGCTTTTTCAAATCTCTGGCAGCTTAAAGCCTCTCTAGAAATCAGAGCTGAAACAACCAGAGGATGCTTCTGGTAAAAGCATGGTGTCTCTGTTGACGGCTGATAGGCAGCGTTTTGGAACGGGCAACCCCGGCAATTATACACATTTCCTCAACTGGATACGAATACGCTCCATTAAAACAGGACTTGGCGTTTTTTGAATTTCCAAAGAAACAGAATGTAAGGCTCTAATGCAGAAAGCAGATCCCCGAATTTTCTGCAAACACGAAAAATAAACTGCAAAGCAAACGAAAGCGTATATTTTTAAGCCTGATGCACAGAAAGGTCGTTATCATCAGCATAAGAAGAAACGTAATACAATCCGAACTTACCCCTGAATATCTTCAATCAACCACATTCCTACTGTAGCCATCTCCTCCTGATGTCATGCTAAGGGTGTGAAACTAGCGTATTGCTAGCATGTTTTATTAAGTCATGAGTCATGTAGACCTTCACAATCTGACAAACTGTCGTCATTTAACCACAAGGGCAATGACTTTTAAAGATAAGTCCATATTTCAAGGTAAAAAAAACATATTTGACAGCCTGTTAGCTAACATCGGAGCACGGCTAATGTTAGCATTTAACCACTAAAAAGCGTTCAGACTGATTTTTGAAATTACAATCCTCTGAACGCACAATCTAGACGATCCCATGAGATTAATGTTTGCTGTAACAATTCCACAGACAAGAGATCTCCTTGAAACTTGCGTGATTAAACGAGACTTCGGAAGAGAATAACCGTCGAGGGCGGTCGGCATTGTTAGCTTGTGTGTGTGTGTGCTCAGGTTGGGGAGGCCCGATGCTGTTGGACAAATAATCACTGCTACAAGCCTTGAATAAGGTGACGCACCTTTGATTGCTAGCGGTGGCAGATTTCCCGCTAATCAAGAATTTGGCTAGCCTAATTGAACAATTCCGTCATAAAATCACAGATACGATGGAAAATGTTATTTTTACAGATGACTCTGTTTATGTTCACGTCTATTATTACGCCACGTTAGCTTAACGCCAACAATGCAGTGTTTAAGTGCTATATGGACAGACGGTGTTATGGCTTAATGAGTGACCCTGTTAAATGGCAACTTTACACCTGTTTACTACAACAACATAAGCATTCGTTTGATTGTCACTAGTTAGCAAGGTCACTCCTTAAACTGTAATATTGTACCTGTGATATCTTTTTGAACTTGTTTAAGTCTGACAGGAAGTGGCTGCATGCTAACGCTAGCTGTGTTCTGACGTTAGCTAATGGGCTGAGTGTGAGATTATTGAGGTGTATCCGACTTAAGACCTGGAGCACATATCAAGTGACATAAGTGTGACCTGGAAATATGGTCTTAGCTTGGTGTGTTCAGTGTCCTTGGCCCCTCTTTGCAACTGGCACCAAGAGAAACTGCAGAGCATGTATCAGCCGAAGCTCTGAACCCTTTGAAGTGGCCCACTTGCTGAGGGAGCCGAAAAAAGGAAATTGCACACCGTCTAGCCCTGATGATATAAAGACTTGTTGTGACACAACAGACCTGATTGGGAAAGTGGGTGACCCAGTAGCTCACCTGGCAGAGCTGGCACCCCCATGGAGGCGAAGAGTCCTCCTTTCCACCTTTTCCTGCATGTCATCCCCCTTTTAACTCCTTTGCAGAGTCTGTGTCCTCAGCTACCCCCAAAGTACATCTTTACAGCTCCAGTGAGGAGTTTTCATGTGGTTCTGAATCCCACTGAAATTACACACTGATGGAACAAGACTGATTCAGTCAGGAGAGCAGGCGCCCCATGTACAGAGGCTAGCATCCTTGTTGCACTGGTTGTAGGATAGATTCCTGGTTTCTATCCTTGTTCTTTCTCCTCTCTTTCACAAGGACACCAATAAGATGCATTAGTGATTTAGCTAGAAAGCTGTGATGTACTGCGTCAGAAGCTAAGCTAATTCCAGCTCCATCATATTACCGAGTATTTACCTCCAACTGAATACATCATGTTGTCGTATGAGATGAGGAAGAGCTGCTCTGGTGGAATCCTTCTAGGAAAAACAAGATGGGACTTTGTGTAAAATGTTGTGAGTATATCAATGAAAATAAGACGAGGCATTGCTTTGAGTTTGTAAGAAAGTGTCATCCTGCCCACGAGGTCTCAGAGGGGAAAAAGAAGCAGTCCAGAATTCAAGAGTTGAGGAAATTGCGCCTGCCTTGAAATCTCTAATCTCCTCACTTAGTCAGAAATGCTTTCTTTGACAGACTCCCACATGAGACGGGCGAGGAGTGGCGATGTCGGCGTGTCAAACTGAAGTTAAGGGTTGTGTTTGCCAGAGGGAACAAGCTCAGGAAGTGAGTTGGCGAATTTAACATTTACACCAGAAACAGCCAATAGTGTTGTGACAACATTGGGAATACATTTAAGTCAACCCTCTGAGCTGGGGAGAGAATCTAAGATCCAAAAGCACTTGACATGTTCTCTGGGTGTAAAATATTCATGTAAAGAAAGGTCAAAAAATAACATTACACAAAAACAGTCAATACTCCAGGACCAAGAAGTGTTCCAAATATGTGGAAATTTGAAAACACTATGATATTTTTGCACCTTTTGAGAGGTGTTCAGTATAATCCTCGCTCTTCTTCTGCATGTTTTAAAGCTTATTTCAGATTGTGGCATGAGCCCCACACCTCAAGGTGACCCCTCTTTTCATGACGACATTAGATCATCAGATCCCTCGGTTTCTTCGGGTCAATTCATAATTAAAATTCCTCCCCTGGCATCCATGAGAATGAAGCCTCCTGAAGTGATATTGATGGCATTTTGATATCAGCAGGGCCAACCTTTTGGCGGCTACACCCAGAGGGAGGTTACATATGAAGGAAAGTGAACGTCCATTATGGGGGGAATGAGCTTTCAGGGGTTTATCATTTACTGCTTTCTATATGTTGGGATTCAATCTAGAATCAAATGTCAATCAGAATCCAAGAATAATCAGTCAGACTTTATTTATAATGACATTGTAACACAAAGTACTGCACATAAAAACAACTTCAAATATATATATATAAAAATAAAAAAAAAACATCCAACCCCAACCCCAGCCAACAATCCTAAGGTTAAGAATATTATATATGCAATAATAATAATAAAAATAACAATGAAAATTAAACAAATAAAAAAAATGGAATTAAAGAAAGAAGTTGCTGAAAGAACTCAACACAGGAAATTAAACTCACCAAAATAAAACACATTTCTAAGATAATAAAACACTGCAATATTAAACCATTAAAAGAGAATAAGATGCTATACTTAAAATAAATAAATGAATAAATAAATAAATAAATAAATAAATACAAATAATGAAATAAATAAAGTGACTAAAATATGAACTAGCTAATAAATAAATAAACAAATAAAAAGATGAAATAAAAAAAATTAATAAAAAGGAATTAAAATTTGAACTAGCTAATAAATAAATAAATAAAATAAATAGATGAAATATAATAATTAATAAAAAGTAATTAAAATTTGAACTAGATAATAAATAAATTTAATAAATGAAATAAAAAGTGACACAAATTCTAACAAGATAAAAAAATAAAAAAATAAAAAAATAAATAGATTAAATATAATAATTAATAAAAAGTACTTAAAATTTGAACTAGCTAATAAATAAATTTTAATAAATAAATAAATAAATGAAATATAATAAATTAATAAAAAGTAATTAAAATTTGAACTAGCTAATAAATAAATAAATTAAATAAATAAATAGATAAATAGATTAAATATAATAATTAATAAAAAGTACTTAAAATTTGAACTAGATAATAAGTAAATTTAATAAATGAAATAAAAAGTGACCAAAATTTGAAGTAGATAATAAATAAATAAATAAATAGATGAAATATAATAAATTAATAAAAAGCAATTAAAATTTAAATAGATAATAAATACATTTAATAAATAAAATAAACCGTGACACACATTTGAACTAGATAATAAATGGATAAATAAATTAAATAAATAAAAAGTGACAAAAAAATTGAACTAGATACTAAATAAATTAAATTAAAACAAATGAAAAGTGACTAACATGTGAACTAGATAATATATAAATATATAAATAAATAAATAAAGTAATCCTGAAGTTGTCTTCCACCATGCAGGGATTGTGCTCGTGGCCTTACAAAGTCCAATTAACCACTTAACAGTTAATTAGCTGCAAACTGCATCAGGAGAAAGAGGTAACAGTAAATGCAATGTGAACTGAGCTCTGTTATTTGCTTTCTAATGTGAGAAATAAAATGACCACCTACAAGCCAACACTAATAGATTCCAGCCCTGGCTGCTGGGTATCCCAATGAACTGAATGCATAAACGTGTCAGCACCGAGTGTTTTAGGAGGCATCTAAAACCATTTGATCCGGCATTTAAAAAATGCACTGTTCCCTCGCGGGGCCGAGCACATTTTTTGACACACGGTGTTAAAGGATAAAATCTAACACTGGTTGGAGGCCGTGTGCAATTAAATTGTCCTTTTGAGTGGTGTAAAATTTAATGGATGGGCCTGATCCGGTGAGCTTTTATGCAATAATGGTGTTGGCCATTATGTCCTGCTGTAATTAAGTCATCATAGAATAATTAATCATGATCGTGGGGATGATAAAAAAAAAAATTGTAAGTGCAATATTAGGTTAGATGTGCAGGACTCCACTGTATGCACGTGTTAGCTTGTGATTCTGCACATGTAAGGCGTTTCAAACTTTGGCGTTTTTGTTGTGCTGAAGGCGCACAAGCATGTATGCTTTCAAAAAGCAATATAGATAACACCATACATGCATACATAATGGTCCATAACCACACTGTATGTTGTAATTCTGCATATGAGCCTATTAAACCCTGTTCCACTCGGATGCTAAACCAAATTAGCCGAGGTCTTGAACTTCACTCCGAGTTGCGTGTTACCATTTACTTGCTCGATTAGTATTCCGTTGGAACGTAGATGCTGTAATCAGAAAGAGCAGGGGCATTAAGAGGGGAGCGATTCCAGGAGCAGGAACACACTCAGCTGAAGCCCCTCTCCAATGATTCTTACCCACTCTCCCTCTCTCTCTCTTCCTTCTAAATAGAGCAATCCACTGAAACCCGCCTGACACAGAGGGTGAATCAATTTTCTCACACTGTATCCAACACATCTGGTGTTCCAGCCTGAAGCTTTTTATTGCTTTTAGAGTCACTTCGGTGTTGTTTGGTTTTTCTCCTTTGTCTAAATTGGGTTGAGTTGTGTCCGTACTTTAAAGCTGAATGGATAACAAATGTTAAAACTGAAAAATAATATTGCTTCCTGAGAAAAATATGATTTGATTCCAAAACGTTGGGACGGGGCACCTGGACTCTCCTACTACTGAGCCATACTGTTGGGATGCATGCAGAACGTGGTTTTGCTGACATATGCAAAGTCTTCCCTGTAAAAGGCATCGTCTAGATGCACCAAAACCTGTACAACTGCATGTAATTTAGCATGTGTAAGCTAGGTGGTCCCTCTCCTCTTTGGACTGGAGGATCCATGATTTCCAAAAAGAATGTCATTGTCCATGTTCCCTCATTGAGGTCCATGTTAAATGAGCCCATGATGTTTCTTTGTGGTTTCCTCTTTGCAACTTTGAGTCCTGAATGCATCAGACTGTCAGGTTTCTGCAACGGAAAACCACATAGGGGACTCTTTTCTTATGGTTTTCGAGAGCTAACATAGCTGGACTTTAACTTGCGTCCAAGACAGGCCGTGAAAAGCTGGGTGAGGATGACAGATGACACAGGACTTCCACTAGATCCTTGCACAGTCTGTCTCCACACCCCTGTCCCAAATACAGGCAGGGTATGTGTACAGATTGAAACCGGGGCGGCTCTGGCTCAGTGGGTTGAATTGGTCGCCTTTCAAGTTCAGCGGTGTGTGAATGTGCATGAATGAGACTAGCTAACACTGATGGTCCCTTACTATAGCAGCCTCTACCATCAGTGAGTGAATGTGGTGTGAATGGATGAATGTGACAAGTAGTGTAAACTTGCTTTGAGTGCTCAGAAGGACTAGAAAAGCACTATACATACCTGCATGCAAGTGCAGTTTGAGGGACTAATATGTGTTGCAAAAGTCAATCAGCTTGTATTTCCTGACTTCATTGAATGCATCAGAGATGAACCGACCTCCTTCTACAAGGGCAAGTATATTGCAAGATATTCAGTTTCTTTCTGTGGCTGTAATTGACTATTTACAGTGTAACTGAGACGCTTGTCTAAAGGATGTTATGAACTTAGAGATGATGGCATTTACTTTTTACAAGAGAATGCACCAAATAGAAGCCTGGGCTTCTAATTGAAGTGTTAAAAAAGCCACCTTAAATTCCTCAGATCAGTGTGGCCTTTATTCAATGAAATGTGATATTTTGATCAGTAATTAGACAAACACACTTCATAAATGTGAGGTTTTTTTGCAGTGGAATCACATAAGGACACATCATCTCCTTCCTGAAGCGTGCTCTCCCTGCAGGCCAAACACTCCTATCATTACAACACTCTCCTGTCTGCCTTCATTCCTCTGATTCTCACTGAAAGAAAGCATACAGGAAGAGGAATTATCACTCAACTGAAAACAGCATCATGAGCCTCTCTGTTTTATCACCCGAGCAATGCAGCTATTTTGTTTCCCAGGCTGCCCCGGTGTCTGAGAAGTCCTGTAAAAGTAAAAGGGGTGAGTGGACCTGCCAGAGAGTCTTTGGTCCCCTGTCAGCTCCTGAGACTGAGGCTGCCCCAAAAGCACACAGCCGGCTGCCCACTGCTTTTGATTAGACCACTGCATCCGGCCAGCAATTCACACGCTCCACAAAAGAGACCCATACAGGTTCTAATCTCACAGCCAGTCGGGGATAAACTTTAAAGAAAGGAAAATGTCATTACATTTTTAAAAAGTCCCCAACTGCTATGGCTGGACATCTTAAGCCCTTTTGAAATTAATTTATAATTAAAAACCTGACATGCCAAAAGTTGATAATAGCAACCAGCAGGGGCTTTCTTTTTAAGTGTGACAGAAGTCCTTTTGAAGTCCCCGTGGCTGTCAGTTGAGTCAGACTCCATAAGTTGTCCTTTCGATTTCAGGTTCAGGTTTCCTTGAACTTCAGTGCAGAGCCATGCCTATTTAAAGAACGAAGATGGAACTTTTTTAAAAAGAGTTCATGCAAAGTCAATGGAAAGAAGCTGCAGGAGTGATCCGCACAGATTACTCTCTCTGTTCTGTGTTTGTAACGTTATAGTCCAACCTGCTCCCCAGAGCTTCCATCGACAATCAAGCATGAGCTTCTTCCAAGAATGAGCGTGCACTTTCCTTCCATGACCTTAAATCTCGCTTTCCAACCTCTGCTCGCTCACCTGTAAACCAATCCGGGGAAACCGAGGCCGAGACCATTAAAAATAACACTCCCCGGGTATTGAGTGAACATTCGCCTCCTTGTTCCGTTCACCTTCACCAGATGACAGCGACGTCTTGTTGTTTTCTTACGCTCACATCCTCCGTCTCTGCAGTAAGACGACACCTCCTTCTTTCTCTGCATGGTGTTCTTTCAGTCAAGGCCTCCCTCTCCTCCTTCTCCTGACGCCCTGTCACCGTCTCCCGCCGCATTACATGACCGGCAAGGCGGATACACGGCGCCGCCTTGATGAAACGTATTGATCGTATCAGGAAAACTGGAGTCGCAGCCTTCCAACCTCTACTGCAAGATTGACAAGATGTAAATAATATCCCCAGAAAGGAATCACTTTTCTTCTTCTCTTTCTTCTCCTTCGACAGCAAATCATTCTCCTTCCTCTAGCTTGTGAAGTCCTCTTTTGTCAAAAGTGCAACCCCATGCAGCGAGTTGCTCGTCTTACTGCTACTTTTTTCGGCGAACGTGCCCTTGCCAAAGTCGAATTTATCTTCATTATCAGTAAAATGAAGGCTGCTGCATCACCCCTCGGCTGCCCGGTGTGAGTCACCTGGCAAGGGCAGAGCATTATCACCAGAAGATCCCAGATAAGAACACCCATTTATGAGGAGTATTTTTTTTTTAATGCAGCAGAGATGGAGACCACGTTTTTTTCCCATTTCTGTGCTGGAAGTCAATAATTCAATACGGGCGTTTAGAATGAAGCTTGATACGGACGTGTGAAGGTATAACCCTTGCAGGATGGTCCAGTTATTGGAAGTGCAACAGCCTTGTTATGAAAAATTCAAATTAAACAGAAAGATGAGACTTTGTTGCGTCATTGCTTTGTACCTTTACCGATGACATCATTAGGTGTGCAAAACTCTTGAGGGGCATTAATAAGTTGGCGTCACCAACAGAGATTGATGACACAATTAGGTTTTTTTTTGTTTCTTCTTTCTCTTTCGTTCTTTTTCTTTTTTTTCTTTCTCTTTTTTTTTTCTTCTATTTTTCTTCTACTTTTCTTCTATTTTTCTTTTTCCTATTTCTCTTCTTTCTTTCTTCTTCTTCTTTTCGTTTTAAAAGAAAGATTACATAAGGATATACAAAGGGACAGGGAAAGAGAAGGAGAGAGAGACCTAAGACCACCACTGGTGCAGATGATACCACTTGGGACTAGATCAGCCGAGCGGTTCAGCCCAGCACCCGGGCCGCTAGAGCAGTCAGATCCAGTCCCCTCTTAGACAGGACTCAGTCTGATCTCATCTTACTCCACCATGAGCATTGCACCTTGCAGTATTCATGATCATGTTTATATATATATATCGGTTCACGGATAGTGAAGTGGCCCATGCAGTGACTTCCACTACAGAGTCATGCCTGGTTTTAAAATCACGGTCATGCTTGGTTTTCAACTGTGTTCCTTTTGGACAGAGATGTCTCCAGACTGATAGTATGTTTGCAGTTTCACAGTTTCACAGTTGAGGGAACTTTATACTTGATTGTTGAACTATTTGCTCACGCAGTCTCTCACAGAGAGCTGAACCTCTTCCTATCTTTCTTCTGAGAGTCCTTAAACATTGAACTTGATTGCCTCTGTAATGCAATGAGTTGGAGTGTCTGAATCAGAGGCTTACTAAAGGAAATATGTCAGACAGTTATGTATCAGCAGTTTGACCTCAGCCTCTGTGATAATGAGGGAAATCTAATGCATGAATTGTAAAATGTCAAAGTCTCACTTATGACAGTATAACAATCAGATATAGCGTCTCGTTCCACTTGAATTATTGAAGACTGTTAGAGGTCATGCTGCCAGACTGAGATCCGCCCTCATCATACCTTTAAGGTGAGCTCAGTTTAGAGTGTAAAACAGGACGCACACAGCACCACATCAAGACCGTCCTCCAGCTCCAACTGTGGTGGTGGAGTCTGCTGGCTTGGAAGTTTTAATGGGACGATTATCAGGTGCACAATCAGCAGAACGGGGAGGCATAATAGAGGAGCTCTTTGCTTGAATGTTGCTGGTTCTAATCACTTAAGTTGATGAAGAGATTCGGACACGAAAAAAAGTGTGAGAAGGTGCACGTCAGCAAGGCTCCTAACCCTGCTTATTGGTGAACATTAGACAGGTTTAATGAATGAGCAGATATGAGGCTCAGGCATGTCTGTTTTTAATGCAGTGACTTCCACTACAGAGTCATGTCTGTTTTTAATGCAGTGACTTCCACTGCAGAGTCATGTCTGTTTTTAATGCAGTGACTTCCACTACAGAGTCATATCTGGTTTTAATGCAGTGACTTCCACTACAGAGTCATGTCTGTTTTTAATGCAGTGACTTCCACTGCAGAGTCATGTCTGTTTTTAATGCAGTGACTTCCACTACAGAGTCATGTCTGTTTTTAATGCAGTGACTTCCACTACAGAGTCATGTCTGTTTTTAATGCAGTGACTTCCACTGCAGAGTCATGCCTGTTTTTAATGCAGTGACTTCCACTACAGAGTCATGCCTGTTAAAGCAGTGACTTCCACTGCAGAGTCATGCCTGTTAAAGCAGTGACTTCCACTGCAGAGTCATGCCTGTTAAAGCAGTGACTTCCACTACAGAGTCATGTCTGTTTTTAATGCAGTGACTTCCACTACAGAGTCATGTCTGTTTTTAATGCAGTGACTTCCACTACAGAGTCATGTCTTTAGTTTTAATGCAGTGACTTCCACTACAGAGTCATGCCTGTTTTTAATGCAGTGACTTCCACTACAGAGTCATGTCTTTAGTTTTAATGCAGTGACTTCCACTACAGAGTCATGCCTGTTTTTAATGCAGTGACTTCCACTACAGAGTCATGTCTTTAGTTTTAATGCAGTGACTTCCACTACAGAGTCATGCCTGTTTTTAATGCAGTGACTTCCACTACAGAGTCATGTCTTTAGTTTTAATGCAGTGACCTCCACTACAGAGTCATGCCTGTGTTTTATTTAAATTACAGTAGAAATATTACCCTTTGTTATTCGTCCTTAATGTCACAGTTCATCTCTAACTCAAAGTTATGTTATTTGCCGAGGAGAGGAAAAGTGACAACGCTCTGCTTGATGAAAGATATTTCCAGCCTGTAATTTTGCTTGACAGTCTTTCCCCTGGCTACAGGAACTCTTAAAGTGTTAGTCACTTCAGAGTCGGCGCTGGAGCAGAGACGGTGTGTGGGAGTGAAATAAAAAGACGGGGCGGGGGTAGATGTGTGTTTCCACAACACATCGGCAAGATAACACCAAAGGAACATACTCTAATGTATATCGTATTCATTAACCACCCACACACTGATAGCATCCGTAGCTCAGAGTCAAATTTAAGTCCATTTTCTTACTATTTTATCCCAATTATTAATATGTCTCTCTGATTAGTGTCAAATTCAGAAAACCCCTCCACTTCTAAATTGACCGCCACTCACTGAAACAGCTCTGCTTGGTTTAATCTTGACCTTCTGGACGATTATCCTGACTTCACTGCAGTAAATCAGGATATTCATCATCTCAGTGTACAGCAAGGAACAAAACACTGGCAACACTGCAAAGTGAGGAAGCCAGATCTCTTCCATCTCAATATTGTTCTCCTCAGATGAGAATGAACAACACGTGAGAGGAGATAAGCGCGGCTTTAAAATCCTTTTGAGCTCAAAAAGCCGTGGCAGAGATTGCCTGGTGTTTTGGTTTAAACAGCAACCCTGTTAAGTGGAGACTTTCACTTGGATGCATCCCTCATAAACTCAACTACATTCCCAGGAACTCCTTCTCTGTTTCAACAGCTGTGTGAACTCCACAAACACTGACACGCTCAGCTGAAGGTCTCCAGTTTACAGGGTCACTTTTAAAACCATAACACCGGGAGACGCATTCACTGTAGGCTGAGAGAAGACATCAAGAGAATCACAGCTTCTTCTTCTGAAAGAAAGAGAAATCAAGTGTGTGGAAAATCCCCCCCTCCTTTCTGGCTCTCCCTGGCCTGCTCACCTGCTGCCTGAGTGGGAGGAGCTCCAGAGCTCATAAAGGACAGCCAGCTCACCTGTGTGAGCCCTTCTGTGAGAACAATGGAGCTGGTTGCTGGCTGTATATCCTCAATCTCCACAACTGAGCAGCTGTGTCTTTGAGCTGTGAGTTCTCCTTTATTTAAAGTGTGTACATAGTGTCTTAGTTTGCCTTATCTACAGTTGTTAGTCTGTTGGAAGGAATAACTCTCATGATGTATGCACCTTTGTTTGATCATCTCCAACAGATCAAACCAGTTGAAACAGTCATTATAAATATTCTTTGGACTGGAAGCTCGTCTCATAGTCCTCTGTTTCTTGCAGACAGCCCATTGAGTTGGTCAATCCACATTACACTAGCACCCTTACCCATACTATATCTGTCAAGTGAATCACATACAGTATGTGATGCAGTTAATCTACCAATCAGACACGTTCAGCATTGCAGGCCCTGCCCCCTGAAAGTCCTGGGACCTTGTCTACCCCTGAACTAAATTTAGACCCTGCTGGTTGGATGAGCTGCTACCACCTGCTACCACTAAAAGAGTGACATTTCTTCAATTTCATGACATATCGTCCCGACGTTTGGACTCATCGGTGCAAAATTTGGAACAAGCAGTCATCCCAAAGGATGGATCCTGATGACACTGATGAACTCCTGACTTTTACCTCCAGTGCAACCCAGAGGTTGACATTTTTGCTTTTAATTAAATATCTTGTCAACTGTTGGATGGATTGCCATGACATTTGGTTCAGGTATTCATGTCCCCCATCAGGATGAATAGTAATCACCTGAGTGATCTGCTGACTTTTTCATAGAATGCCAGCAGTGGATAAAAAGGACTTTGATTTAAGCACTCTGGAAACTTGGAATGGTGCACATGCATGATGTCATTACTCTGATGGTGTGGCTGATTGGATTTGATTGGACTATATAGCAACCAGTATGTTTACATTACCAGATACAGCCCCAAAAAGAGGCTTCGTCCTCTAAATGCATCTGAAAAAGTGGAATCATGTTATAATCAGGCACCAACAGATGGCGCTATTAGTCACTGTGAATGAAGCTGCTCAATAGCTGGACATATTAACCAATAACTGAGGTAGAGTGATGACGCCAATTTCCAAAAATGGTTACCAATGCAGCAAAGACATTAAATAACTGTCCAACAGCCAATAATTACGGTCTCACAGAGTGTAATGTACGATAATGGGGAGCCTAAAAGCATCATCTTCTGATGCACTCTAAAGGGCGTCCCAAAAAAAATGGTTATGCCCATTACCAGAGCCGTCATCCATCCAGTATCCAATAGTTTTCCATTTACATGTGATCACAAAGCACTCCATTAAAAGGCATTCAAGTCTAATTAAGGGTTGGGTGGTGGGGTCTTTTATTTGGGGCATCCTGTATTTGAGTCACTACAGTATGTTTAAGGTGCCGTAGTAAGAATCCAAATTATGATACTTGTTTTAATTGGTGGCTTATTTATAGGTGCCTTTCTGGACACTCAAGGTCACTTTACAGCATAGTAAATAAATACATAATACAGCAGAATAACAATGCAATACTAGAAAAATTCAAGTGAAGTCATTCCAGTCCCATAGAGGCAGATTACAGCAAGTAGGCTTGGTGGAAAAGGTGAGTTTTGAGGTGGGATTTGAGAGGCAGGGGGCCGAGCGGCTGAAGGCCCCCGAGCGAGCAGGTGGGAGGGTGAGTTGGGTGGAAGAGGAGGACTTGAGCCTACGGTAGGGTGGGTATTTTGGTATGCAGGAGCCCAATGAGGTCCTGAGGAGCTCGGTTGTTGACGGCCTTGAAGGTGAGAAACAGAATCTTAAAGAGGATGTGGTATTTAATGGGAAGCCAGTGGAGCTGCTGCAGGACAGGTGTGATGTAGCTGGTGGAGGCGGATCTGGTGATGATGTGGGCAGCTGGATTTTGGACCAGTTGTAGTTTCTGGATGGATTTGTCTGGGAAACCAAAAAGAAGGGAGTTGCAGTAGTCTAGTTGGGAGGTGACCAGGGTGTGAACCAGAATGTGTGCACTGTTGGGGGGGAGAGATGAACGCAGGAGAGAGATGTTTGAATATTGAGCTCTAAAGAACTTATCTATTCATGACCTGGTTTGTTAGCATATGTAAATTGCATTATGTGCTAACCAATTATAAAGGTTCACTTTTGGCGGTAGAACAGCATCTATTCTGGCCTAATGATGACAGTCATATTCAATTCAAATCTAAAATCAGTAGAACTTAAGGAAGCTAAAATGTTCTTATTATTTCTAGTTTTTGGTTTGAAGTATATAAACCACTTCAAAGTAAGGTGGCCATTGTGGGTTTGGGTTTCAAAAGACCAAGTCCTTAGAGAGCTAATTATTAAAACACAAAGCTAGCTAATTGAATTCCTATCTGGCTAAATTGTAATTCCAGTGTCATGCTAAGTAGCATACATTAACATGCTCACAGCTGAAGTAAATGTGGTCTTTGTAAATACCGTGCGCGCATATTAACATTGTCTTTGCTTGCATCAAGGTTGCTGACGTTAGCAAACATCCTCACATAGCAATTAGCATTGAGTAAGCCATGTTCCTGAAGTGCCCTGCAACACCTCCCTCCCTGTCGTTCTGCACATTCCAATCAGCCGTGCATCAACAGGAATAAAGGTGATCTCATCGCAGAAGCAAAATAGCAACACGACGCCTCCTTAATAACACGGCTCATGAGGAGAATTAGCAAGATGTATGTCGAGATCCCCCGGCTCTGAGCTCTCTCAGAAAGTACACCATCTATCTCCCCCTTCCTTCAAATGCACGGCTCAATCACCCCCCTGACAAGGGCTGCCATCCCTCATTTGGACACCCGGGTTATCCAATTGGCAGTGCTCACATTACTGGCCTGCCTCCCCTCCTGCTTTTTTTTTTTTTTCCTGGCTGCTTGATGCAAACTCGCTGACTCTGCACAATAGCAACTTTGGATGGGCTGCTGGACTCGTCTGCCGGGGGATTTTTTAGCTGAGGTCCCCTCTAATCGTGCTAATTCAGAATCAGCCAGGACCATTCCAAAGGGTGTGTTCTCACCGCCGTATTAATCTTTTGGTGAACTGATGCTGAACTCTTTATCAGCAAGGGGGGGTGGTGGAGTGGAGTGGGGGGGTGTATAATTGCCTGCGAGAGGGGCCGGGGAGGAAAGAAGTGGCGAGACGATCCCCACCCCCTCTCTCTCTCTCTCTCCGCTCTCCACTATCTCACTCATGCTCAACAAATATCCTGCTGCTGTTTGCCAGCTCTTTTTTTTCCCCCCTTCCTCTCTCCGACAGTGTGAAAGCAAAAAGGTTCTCTGGACAGCTTCTTTTTATATTCAGCACCACACGTCAACTATCAGCGTCATCATTGCCGTCATTATGACTGTATTATCGAGCTTTATGAAAGCCTGAGCTCAATATCTGGGTCTTTCTTTTTCTTGTTCTTGAAACTGTAACTGCCAGTAGATTCTTGATGGACTGATGTGAAGGTTTTTTGTTTTTTTTCTTCCCTTCAGATGCATAAAACAGATTCCATGCAGCTTTTATCGCCTCTTTTGTTTGTGTTCATTTGTTTTAAAGCGGGTTGAAAATTCTCTGCATGATGGACACGCTTTCGTCCTTCAAAGAAAGCGGCTCTCTTGGTCGGGTGCTGCAGTTGGTTTGGCCTGATGTGGAGGGTGGGTGGGTGGGTGGTGGTGGTGGTGGTGGGGGGATTGGAGAGTTCTGTGGTAACCTAAATAATTACACGCCCTGTTCTCCCAGAGTGATTAATTATATCTGCAGAAAGGGATTTCTTATTTTAGAGCCCTCCACAGACAAGGGCTGGTGGGGAGAAAGACAAGGGGAGGAGGGGGGAAAAAAAGAAGACAAAACACACCCTTATCAAACCTTTCTTGACAGATTCAGGCTGTGTGCAAGACTTGCCGAGTAATATCTTTCGCTTTCTGGTCAGCCTGCAAACGTGGCACTGAGGACATGAAGGATTTAAAGTGAATCGATGTTTCACAGTGGGCGTAATTAACTGCATTTGAGGATCTTGACAGGATATTGGGAGAAATGTTATAGCGTTGCATTTAGCAATTGGGAAGGATTAGCGCCCCTCATGCACATTACATCCCATCATTTCTCCACTCCGCTTATCTCCACATACCAGAGTGGCCTTTTTCTGGAAGGTTTGCGAACATACATGTTTAATTTGGCGGGGAGAGTTTTCCCCTCTGGATGACTTTGCGGCGTCTGATTGGACGCCCGCGTTGGGAAACATGCGCTGGACTGTGTTGTGTTGCAGCTTAGCATGGAGCTCTGGAGCTCTGGATGGGAGGTCAAAGCAAGATGAGCCTTGCAGAAACCTCATAAGGCTCAATCCTCATTGGCTTATTATGGGGGCCCCCCATATGGGATACAGTATGGATCCACACTACATCCATTTAAAGAGATGGAGATAAGTGGATTTTGAATTAGCCAAATTGGAGTCAGAAATGTAGCAAGTAAGTCCCAAATTAACTGGTGAGGTGGTCCCAACCATTCACAGGGGGCGGGGCATAATACCACACTTCCTGTTTGTGTTTCTGCAGACCATGTGATTGTAAACAGACCCTTCTTGCAACAGCAGAACCAATCGGTTTCGAGCAGGTAGAGCTACGGGACGGTGACTTTGAACTTTGACCACCCAAATCTTATTGGGTTGTCCGTGAGTCCACATGGCCGTCCCTTGAGACTCGTATGAGATACTGAAGGGACTGAGATAATGCCCCTGAAAGTGTCTCTGACCTTGGATTGTCCTGGTGAATTCATCCTTTATGGTCCTGGTTTTATTGGTGTTAATATTGGAACCATTCAGGGTCTCTGCAAAGATCGCCAGACATTCATGAAGACAGCACAATAGACATTCAGCATCAATGCCAACAGTCACAGCTGTGGCAGAATGGGAGCCTTCGATTCTATTTAAACAGCTGTTGATGGTCTGCAAATCATTTAAGCCCTTTATTGAATTGAAAGTATTGCAAGTACAAGACATCAGATGTGACTCTGTAGTGGAGGTCACTGCATGGGCTCAAAATCGCTTCCAAAAAGCATCGCCTGTGAACAGCTTGTCCCTGCATTTACAAATGTTGCTACTGTACCATGCATGGGGCGCTGGAGGCCTAGCGGTCTGAGCGCCCCACATACAGAGTGACCATTCGCTGCATGTCTTCCCCCACTCTCTACTCTCCTCATTTCCTGTCTCTCTAAAACTGTCTTATCAATAAACAGGCAAAAATATAACTTCAAAACCATGCAAACAGGAGACCACTTAGTAACATGATCCAGATCCATCTCTAGGCCGAAGCCTGTTTAAGTTGGACTGAGACGGAGTGGAAAACTGTCCTGTGGACTCCACCAGACCTTCTTATGGGCCCAGTAACGAGGCCTCCAATTGGAGCTTTGGAAGAAGATAGCACTTAAATATGAATGTATGAATGTTTTGATGTCATAGGGTGGCATGGTGGTAAAGTGGTTTGCACTGCAAGCAGGTTTTGGGTTCGGGCCCTGCAAGTTAAATGTTGTGTCCTGGTCCAAACCGTTCGTACTCCCAGACATTCCTAAGGAGAGCCCAATGGTCAACTCATTCATAATGCATCCAGGTACATGCATAACAGGAGGCGGGGCTTGAATTAATGTCATCTGCAACTCTTAACTTGAATGGTTTTCTTTGTGTTTCAGGTGTGGGATTCACCGCCGCCTGTCAGCTTCGTCAGCTGGGATCCAATCCAACCACCAACAACCTTCGAATGGAAACACTGGGATGTGGGATGGAGGGATGAGTGGACGACCATGACATATATCCAGGTAGGACGATTATTGACAAAAATACGGCCAGCCCAAATGGGATTAATACACCTTAAATAGTCGTATGCCTTCAAATCCCTCTCGCTGTAAGAAGTATATTACTGTGATTAATTCTATTTGCATAAAAGTAGAGCCCCAGCCTTTTATTTTGTACTCTCCACATCTTGTTTGACTCCCTCCTTTTAATCTATAGAATGGTGCTCATGCAGTAAAATATTCAAATATATCAGACCCAGCTTCACATCCACATTCATCAAGGGAAAGAGGAAGGGAGGTTAGACCAGTGAGCAGATCACTGCTCCATAGATCTCCAGCCTTTGGCTCCACTCTGAACTGCCTGGCTGGCGGAGGCAAATTTAGCACCAGCCCCCCCTCAGTGTTCCTAAATGGCACGTAATCTCCAGAACGCTCTTAACCTTTTCATTGCTGTGGGAGTGCTGGTGACAGTAAGCCTGCCCATTATGTTGTGAATCTGTCAGCGCTTCTCTAACTTTATCCACTCACCCACTCGGGTCTGATTCAGTATTTCATGGTGTCTCCAGTAAGCCGAGCTGGCTCTGTGTGCAGAGACAATGCAGTGTTTGTTGTACTGTTTCCCAATGGACAGTCGTGGCTACTCTTCTCTTTTCTTTTGCATCAGCAGGGGGCTGAAGGGGTTACTCATTCTGGGGATTCATCAAATCCAAAGCCCGTTATCTTACGTCAGGAACAAAAGCATGTGAGAGTAACAAACTCTGCTGTTTGAGTGAGGTTGTAGAGATTTATTGCATGAGTATTTTGGCAATTTGGTCCAAGGAACAGCATCCACAATGAGTGACAAATGTTAACAACATAACGTTGAACAAATTGAAGAAAACATACATGAAGCAATCATATAGCACAACACAGTATGGGCTTTAGCAGTGTTACAGGACTGGGTAGCAATGGGGAACCTGGTTGAGGTGCTACCTCTGCATTTGTTTAGAGTGCAAATGAAATGTTAATTTTGCTGTCATTTATATAGTTAAAGAAAGCTACTATTAATACTATAACCAAAATTTAACATGTTAATTTTAATGTCTTTACAACAGTAAAAACAAACAGTAATCAACACTACCGCAAGCTAATATTTGTATATTAATAAAAATGTTAATTTTGATGATATGACATTAAATAAGCTAGTGTTTAGACTTATATGTTAAACAATGTTAATTTTGATGTCATAACATTAAAGTAAGCTAATGTTTAGACTTACATGTTAATAAAAATGTTAATTTTAATGTCGTAACATTAAAGCATGCTAATGTTTAGACTTACACGTTAATAAAAATGTTAATTTTGAGGTGGTAACATTAAAGCATGCTAATGTTCAGACTTACACGTTAATAAAAATGTTAATTTGATGTCATAATGCTAATATTTAGACTTACACGTTAATAAAAATGTTAATTTGATGTCATAATGCTAATATTTAGACTTACACGTTAATAAAAATGTTAATTTTGATGTCATAACATTAAAGCATGCTAATGTTCAGACTTACACGTTAATAAAAATGTTAATTTGATGTCATAATGTTAATATTTAGACTTACACGTTAATAAAAATGTTAATTTGATGTCATAACATTAAAGCATGCTAATGTTTAGACTTACACGTTAATAAAAATGTTAATTTTGATGTCGTAACATTAAAGTAAGCTAATGTTTAGACTTACATTAAATGCAAATGTTAATTTTGATGTTGTAACATTAAAGCATGCTAATGTTTAGACTTGTATGTTAATAAAAATGTTAATTTTAACATCATAACATTAAAGCATGTTAATACATTTTTTAAATTCCAATAACATAATGAATCAAACCAATATTAAGACTTAAATGTTTTGACTGTTACATGGATACAAATGTAAGTTTAAAGGAGTTCATAATGTTAAATTAAAGCAAGTTATTTTCTGACTTTAACAAGACTGGAAATATTAAATTTAGTGTTAAATCAACCTACAAGTAGGCGGATGAGGATGTGGTTGCAAATAAAGAGCAGTTATGGAACCTGAAGCACTGATTTATTTCACTGCTTAATTCAACTTAGCATGAACACCTGCTCCCTATACATTATCCTGCACCTAAATTATAGCAGCTCAGTGATAACTGTGGGGCTGGGGGGTTGAATTTAATGTCTAATGCTTTACACCTTTGATGCAATTGTTGCCTTGGTTTGAGTGGTTGGTTATCTTCCAGCAAGACACTTCATCAGCTGTTTGGAGTCCAGTGAACACCTACCATTAAGTCTCTCTGGTCATTTTTTGATGCTTGCTGTCATCTATTGAAACTATCAGGTCATGCAGAGTGTGCCCATTGTGTACGCCAATCATCCCCCTCAATGCGCCATCACCACCTTGTTTTTTTGTGTCTTGTCAGGAGAGATTATTTGTCATTTAGGACACACTTTCAGATAAATGAAAAGTGCTTTTGATTATCTTGCACTGGCGCCGGCCCATCAGGTCTTTGTGTGGGAATTAGACCGTGGAGATTGGGAGCTGCATTAGACCTGCTTAACTGTCGAGCATCTCAGGGCCTCCCTTCCTCCCTTCCTCCCTTTCGCTGATAAAACGCCGTCACAGCCAAATGTCTTCGGTAAACAAACACAAGTTGGGGATGGAAGAAGTTGCATTTTTAAGCACTCTGATTATGTAATGCAAATCATTGTATTCTAGAGCTGAGGCTCGTCCAAGTTTCCTCTGTCTTGTTAGCATTCATTAGCTTCTCTATTGGGAGCGAGTAACACTTGTGCAAAGCTTCATCCAAACTCATGATTTAATTAACTTTGCTTTTAACACAGTGTACCAAAGAGTCCCAAAACAAAGGAGGCTTATTTGTGAGCGTACGTTCGTTTATTGGGGGGAACTGAAGCACTCCAAATGACCTATTTCAAGCTTCAGTTAGAAGAAGGAAAGTTCAATAGAGGACAATTTTGAAAGAGCTGTAGTCAACAAACTAAAGGTGTTTTCTGACTGATGGACCAGGGTCATTTTTGCCAAGTGCCATAATGCTAATATTTAGACTTACACGTTAATAAAAATGTTAATTTGAGGTCATAATGCTAATATTTAGACTTACACGTTAATAAAAATGTTAATTTGAGGTCATAATGCTAATATTTAGACTTACACGTTAATAAAAATGTTAATTTGATGTCA
The DNA here is from genome assembly GCF_009762535.1 of Notolabrus celidotus. Taxonomy (NCBI): domain Eukaryota; kingdom Metazoa; phylum Chordata; class Actinopteri; order Labriformes; family Labridae; genus Notolabrus; species Notolabrus celidotus. Next base: position 10,522,643 of record NC_048295.1, on the reverse strand, counting down.
TAATGCTAATATTTAGACTTACACGTTAATAAAAATGTTAATTTGATGTCATAATGCTAATATTTAGACTTACGCGTTAATAAAAATGTTAATTTTGATGTCATAACATTAAAGTAAGCTAATGTTTAGACTTACACGTTAATAAAAATGTTAATTTTGATGTCATAATGCTAATATTTAGACTTACACGTTAATAAAAATGTTAATTTTGATGTCATAACATTAAAGTAAGCTAATGTTTAGACTTACACGTTAATAAAAATGTTAATTTGATGTCATAATGCTAATATTTAGACTTACACGTTAATAAAAATGTTAATTTTGATGTCATAATGCTAATATTTAGACTTACGCTTTAATAAAAATGTTAATTTTGATGTCATAATGCTAATATTTAGACTTACACGTTAATAAAAATGTTAATTTGATGTCATAATGCTAATATTTAGACTTACACGTTAATAAAAATGTTAATTTTGATGTCATAATGCTAATATTTAGACTTACGCGTTAATAAAAATGTTAATTTTGATGTCATTACATTAAAGTAAGCTAATGTTTAGACTTACACGTTAATAGAAATGTTAATTTTGATGTCATAACATTAAAGTAAGCTTATGTTTAGACTTACATTAAATGCAAATGTTTGCGTTCGTTTATTGGGGGGAACTGAAGCACTCCAAATGACCTATTTCAAGCTTCAGACCTAGTTAGAAGAAGGAAAGTTCAACAATAGAGGACAATTTTGAAAGAGCTGTAGTCAACAAACTAAAGGTGTTTTCTGACCGATGGACCAGGGTCTGAATTTAGTTCAGGGGTAGATAATCTCCCCCCTGGAAAGCCCTGCTAAGGGGAATTTCAGGGGGCGAGGCCTGCAATGCTGAACGTGTCTGATTGTTTATGAGGGATGCATCCGGCTGAAAGTCTCCAGTTAACAGGGTCGCTGTTTCAACCAAAACACCGGCCGTCTTTGCTACTCCCGGTTGAAACGCAGACAACAATCGGGGCACAGGAACCTTTTAGTTCTGGGTGCTAAAAGACCCTGGAACTGGTCGAAATGCACCTTAAGCATTGATAATGAAAGTCATCTTGGTAATAACTTCCGCCGATCTGTGCATAATGTCTCCTGGATGTATTTCCTCCCAGCTCATATGTCACTCGCCCGCCTGCTCCTTCTCTTCCACGCCCTGTGACACAAAAAAAGGTCACATTCTGGGGAAATTATGCAGTTTCATTTACCTTAATATGACTGAGTATTGCTCATTTTGGATCTCGAATCCTGAAAATGGCAGAGTTGACGCCGAGCAGGAAGGCAGAGGGTGACGATAGACTGATGTGAGACTGTTTCATTAAGATATTCAATCCCTTTTTTTTTTCTTACCGACAGAAGGGCAATGGGGTTCAAGCAAAAGTAGGAAAAAATTGAGATGAAGTGCAGGAAAATGGGAGACGGAAGACGGCTTAGGGCTTGGATTGAGCCATGGAAAGATTAGGAAATATGATATGTACATTTCAATGAAATGGAGCTTAACCAGTTGAGAATTCGTGCTGAATTAAAGAATTATTGGAAAGCTTGTAAAGAGGTTTCTGGGGGTTTCAAATCTGGCAGAGACTCTGACTGGAAAGAGAACCAGTGAGTTAAATTTGCATTGATTTATTTCGGTGCATTTTTGGGAGCTATCAAACCCACAAATTGGGTTGAGACGTCGTGTTCAGGGGAATGTTTGGCTGCTTTAGCTTGTGACAGACGAGGAGATGAATGAACAAACACAGACGTTCACAGTGTGGGAGAGGAAACACTCTCATGTTATCTTAATGAGGAAACACTGGAGGTACAATAAGATGTTGAAACTCAACACAGGAAATTAAACTCACCAAAATAAAATACATTAATGAGATAATAAAACACTAAAATCTTAAATCATTAAAAGAAAATAAGATGCTTAAAACAAATAAATAAAACTTAATAAATAAAAAGTGACTGAAAGTTGAACGAGATAATAAATGAATAAATAGATAAATAAATAAATAAATAAATAAATAAATAAATAAATAAATAAATGAATGAATAAATGAATAAATGAATAAATAAAAAAAATAAAAAGTGACTTAAATGTGAACGGGATAATAAATAAATACATAAATAAGTAAGTAAAAGAAAAGATATTAAATAAAAAGTAAATAAATAAATAGATAAATAAATAAATAAATAAATAAATGTATGAATAAATAAATAGGTTAAATAAATAAAAAAATAAAAAAAAATAAAAAGTGACTTAAATGTGAACGGGATAATAAATAAATACATTAATAAATAAATAAATAAATAAAATAAAAAGTGACTAAAATTTAAACTAGATATTAAATATGTAAGTAAGTAAGTAAGTAAGTAAGTAAGTAAATAAATAAATAAATAGATAAATAAATAAATTGGTAAAATAAAATAAAAAGTGACTTAAATGTGAATGGGATAATAAATAAATAATTCAATTAATTAACAAAATAAAATAAAAAGTGACTTCAATTTAAACTATATAATAAATAAATAAGTAAGTAAATAAATAAATAAATAAAAAGATAAATAAATAAAATGAAACTAAAAGTGACTAAAATTTGAACTTGATATTTAATAAATAAAAAAAAATCATTAATAAATATGAAAAATAAAAAAAAAGTGACTACAGTTTAAACTAGATAGTAAACAAATAATTAAATTAGGAAAATAAATAAATAAAAAATAAAATAATATAAAAAGTGACTAAAATGTGAACTAGATAATAAATGAATAAATAAATAATTAAAATAAAATAATAAGTGACTAAATGTTGAACTGGATAATAAAGAAATAAAATAAGTGACTGTAATTTGAACTGGATAATAAATAAACAAAACAAAATAAAAAGTGACTAAAATTTTAAATAGATAATTAATGAATTAATAAATAAATAAAATAAGATTAATTAAAATTGTTATAAGAATAAAACTAAAAGCAAGACTAAAAAGGTTGGTCTGGAGTTTGCTTTTAAAAATGTCTCATTTGTTTTGTAGCGCACAAAGAGGTGGAAAACTTCTCACAAGCTTCAAGTAAAAAGTGAATTTCTGCAGAGATGCTGAATTCATGAAGTGAGAGGTAAACATGATGTAATATCAGGATAGATTCAACCTCCTCTTCTCTGCAGTTAATGTAGTTAAAGACACTTTACAGTCTATGTGCTGCACAGAAATCAACAAAGCGACCGCCATGAGGTTTTGATTCTTCAATAATAGTCTTGACCCCAGTATTCTGGCCTTTTCAGAGTCTCAAACATGTTCCAGAGTCAGAACTGTGCGGATAAATGCTTCTCTCCTTCTCTTTGTGATGCAACACCTCAGCCAGCTCGATGGGGAGAGGAATAAAAAAGCCCTCTGGAGTGAGTCAGACATGTGTGCAGACTGTGAACCAGACCCTGGAGAGTGTTGTGAAATAAGTGCGCGAGATAAAACACAGAATTGAAATTTTACAATAACCGAGGGTCAAGCGGGGCGCGCTTTGTTGGCGAGCGCTGCAAAAGGAAGAGTCTCTGAATGTTAAAAAAAGGAGAAGTTCAGAACGTGGATTCATCCACGTCGTGACTGCTGAATAATCCCCATTATTTATTTATCTTAAGCCCTATTAGAGCTGTTAAAGTGCATTTTTCCCATAAACGGCGGCGGCCTTGAGATGCCATTGCCGTTTGTTATAAAGCCCATAAAAAAAAAAACAAGAATCCAGCTCACTCTCTCAAAGAAAAGACTTTTTTATTCACTTCCTGCCTTTGAATCCACCACCACCACCACCACCAAGGCCTCGAATGCCAAAGGAACACTTTTAATTCATCAGCAGGGGGACACTGAAGGCTGTTCTGGATCATTGGACAGACAGTGTCTGAAGTCTGAAGTCTGAGAGACAGGGCGGAAAGAGAGAGAGAGAGAGAGAGGGAGGGCCTGGGTGATTTAAAAAGCCTCCGTCATAGAAGGAATAAAAGACTTTGCAAGACCTCCACCTCCACCATTTAATTATGAAGTAATTGTAAAGTCTATAACAACAGAGACCTGAAAGCAGGGAGGCGAGGGGAGAGGGACTGCTCCGTGAAAATGCAATTAGCTGAATATCATTTCTCCTCGTTGGAAGCCACTGTAGAATTTAAAGGGACAAAGGAAGAAGAAGCAGACAAGCTTCTTTAAAGATAAAACCAAGCGCGGTGTCACAGTTTAGATCTTCAGTGACTCGGATCAATATGTAATTACCACCGGGAGGAAGAAACACCTACCCTCCTCTCCTCGTCTTTTTACTCTCTCTTTAACCCCTCTTTATTCCACGAGGGAGGAGAAGCAAACCCGCGGTGATACAGGCTGTCAGTGTCTGCACCGGGCAACACATGCATTTCCACTTTTTATCCCTTTCAATTAAGAATTTCCAATCAGAAGAGGAACAAGGCATTCAGCACTCCTGTGATAACTCGGGAGGATACACAGCTCATGAATGGAGCTCGTTCAAACTGTTGAAACAGATATAGGTGGAGGTGGAGGGACGTGAACTCCACTGAACTCCAGCTGCCCTGTAGCACATCACTTATCCTCTACCTGCTCCCCATATATCCTGTGTGAGCCCAAACAAGCTATTGCTACTGCAGGGTGAGAGCTGCAGCGATGGGAGAGTGAGAGCAACCACACCACAGGGGTTTGAAGTAACACGAGTGATGCAATAATCTGATTTGGAAACGTGATGCCTTGCAGGATCAAGCGCACGCCAGAGTCTTGTGAAAACGGCCTTCCATGTGTTCTTTCCCCCATTGTGACTCAGCAGAAAAACATCCAGTGTTTACTGAGAGCATTCTGTCTTTGGATGCTTCAACCAGAGGAATTCCAGTTAAAGAATGCATTTAGAAATTCTTCTCTTTACACTGAAACATCCACATACTGGATCTTTGGATTTGTCAACAATAGCATGGTAGCTAATGTAAGCAGCACAAGATGGAATGTTTGAAACGATGTCAGGGATGTTTTCATGACTTCCAGGATGTTCCAACAAGACTTTCTATCGGTTTAAGACTTGTCCTGTAAATCTCTGATAATTTGGGTGGATTTTTGAAAACAGATAGCAGAAATTCCCCAGTGAGTCTGGTCCTGCCCAAGGTTTCTGCCTATTAAAATTAAGTTCACTGTGCCACTCTTGCCAGGTAATTACTCATGTTGAGTTAATCCACTGCCCTTCCCTTTACCTCACTTTCTCACCCCATCATCGGTCACAACATATATATGTTGACCAGTGAGTCTGGTCCTGCCGAAGGTTTCTGCCTGTTAAAATGAAGTCAACCTTGCCACTGTTCCCAAATGCTCACTCTTAAGTGGACTCGTGTTCTGCCCCCTCTTTGGTCCCACTTTCTTGGCTTATTGGGTCATAGTAGGTGGCTGTCCATCAACAAGTCTGGTTCTGCCCAAGTTTTCTGCCTGTTACAAGGAAGTTTACCCTTAACTGTTTGCAAGTACTCATGGTGAGTTAATAAACTGCCCTTCCCTAAACCTCAAATTCTGAGCCCATCATTAGTCAAAACATATATACTGTATATGTGTTGATCAGTGAGTCTGGTTCTGTTCAAGGTTTCTGCCTGTTAAAATGAAGTTTACCTTGCCACTGTTGCCAAGTAGTTGTTCATTGTGGGTCAAAATAGTTCTGCCTCTCTTTTAGTTAATACACTGCCCCTCCCTTTACCTCACTTTCTCACCCCATCATCGGTCAAGACATATAAATGTTGACCAGTGAGTCTGGTCCTGCCGAAGGTTTCTGCCTATTAAAATTAAGTTCACTGTGCCACTCTTGCCAGGTAATTACTCATGTTGAGTTAATACACTGCCCTTCCCTTTACCTCACTTTCTCACCCCATCATCGGTCACGACATATATATGTTGACCAGTGAGTCTGGTCCTGCTCAAGGTTTCTGCCTGTTAAAATGAAGTCAACCTTGCCACTGTTGCCAAATAATTGCTCATTGTGGGTCATAATAGTTCTGCCTCTCCTTTTGTCTCATTTTCTTGGCTCACTAGGTCCTAGTAGATAGCAGTCCACCAACAAGTCTGGTTCTGCCCAAGGTTTCTGCCTGTTTCAAGGAAGTTTCTGTAGACAATGTTGCCAAGTAATTGCTCATTGTGGGTCATGATAGTTCTGCCTCTCGTTTTATCCCATTTTCTTGGCCCATCTGGTCATGGCAGATGGCTATACACCAATGAGTCTGGTCCTGCTTGAGGTTTCTGCCTGTTAAAATGAAGTTACCCTGCCACTGTTGCCAAATGCTCACTATTAGTAGGATAGTGTTCTGCCCCCTCCTTTATCCCACTTTCTTTGCTCACTGGGCCATAGTAGATGGCTGTCCACTAACAAGTCTGGTTCAGCCCAAGGTTTCTGCTTGTTAAAATTAAGTTTGAAGTTTACTTGGTGTAAAGTACCTGCTCATAGTTGATTAACACACTGCCCCTCCCTTCATCCCAGTATCTAAGCCCATCATCAGGTCACGCTAGATGACTGTAGACCAATAAGTCTGGTTCTGCTCAAGGTTTCTACCTTTTGAAGGAAGTTATTCCTTGCTACTTTTGCCAAATGCTCACTCTTGGTGGAATAATGTTCTGCCTCCTCCTTTATCCCACTTTCTTGGCCCATATGGGTCATACTAGATGACTGTTTACCAACAAGTCTGGTTCTGCCCAAGGTTTCTGCCTGCCTATTAGGACTAATTATCCTTGCAGCTGTTCCCAAGTGTCTGTCTGTCTGTCTACTCATTTTTCCTTTACCTCTATCCCCTCTGATAGGAGCAGATCTCTATTCACAAATGAGTCTGGTTCTGCCTGAGGTTTCTGCCTTGGATTAATGTCTAGTCATAATAAGAGTTTTTACAAGACCCTCTGTATTTGCATGTCAAATGAAGACTTTTTTATTGTCTGGCTCTGTCCAATGATAAAGCTTTTATTCTATTGGTCAAGCACTGGAGTCAAACCCAGACTTGTATCCCTTCCCTTTGGTTTTCAGTCTATTGAAGTCCGGCCTACCAAAGCTCAACACTCTACCCTGTGTTCACGACAAACCCCCCCAAGCACCTCTGACCAGACTCTCTGCTTAGAACCGCAATTTGCATCATCCTCTCTTCTGCCAACAAAGCGAACCAGGGGTCATTGCATTTCCTCTTTGTCTGAACACACATTGTATCCACCAGCAAACGGTCAAAACCAGCTCCTGGTGCTGGAACACCATGACAGCCCCGTCCTCCACCTAGCTTCCAGAATAAACAGCTGCTCTGGCCTGATTGTGTCCTGTCAACGGGGACTGAAAGCGACATACTTCGTCTATAGTGTGTCCAAGATGACGTTCTCCCCGATGGACGTACACTGTGCCTTTACCGGTTCATTTTTTTTATTGTTGTTTTCTCTGAGAGAGAGAGAGAGAGAGAGAGAGAGAGAGAGAGAGAGAGAGCAGGCATGGTGAGGGAGCACAAATGGAGAAACTCAATAATGTAAGAATGGATTTTGAGATCCCAAATTAATAAAGAGAAAGATACTTCTGGATTTCTCAAATTTGGCCCTGGAGGGAGGATTCTTTGATGAGATGTGCAGTTTGGAAACCATTAGAAAGACCCATTATCAACACTGCTGTAGTCACTTGATATTAAGATGCTTGTGAAAGATTGAAGTCAGGTGTTAACTCTTTTCACAGAACCCCATAGCATTGATGAAGATCTCAATCAGGAGCATGGACTCTGATATGCTAATATCAGCAACAGATAACTGTTATTATGGTGTTCGTGAGCGAGGTCAGGGGCTGGTCAACCCCTTGAGTACTTGTACTTGGATTCTTGTTCCACGCGACTAAGATCAGGCCAATTCGCCCCATTGGCTGTTCATGTGAGGACAATGAAATCCAGGAAGCAAAATATGGACGAATTATAACAGCGGGGGCAGTGGAAGAACTTGTAAAATATTCAATTGTTCTTCGCAAGCAATGTTTTAAAAGTCCTGACAGAGCCTCACCAGGGAGGGCATAGCAAGTGCTAAAGGGTTAGCTACAGTATCATACTCTGAAGTATGGGGCACTTAGAGTTTGGAGTGCAGAAGGGCAGCAGGTGCAGGGGGTATAGAATATTATAGGTTATCTTGTTTTGCTGATGACACCTTGGTATCCTTGAGTAAAATGAGCAGAGTGCCTAAAGCCAGGTGTCAATTCCCCATTACTCGGGTGAATTAGAATATATCCCCAGTCTTAATCTGCCTGCTGATGTGAAATCATCTCTGTGTGACCTCGGCCTGGGTAACTTTTTATTTCCAACACATCCAAGGAAAAAGCGCTTCCTCTGAGACACATTTCCATTGGCGTTAGACGAGGTTCCTGCAGTCTCAGTGCTATAAATAATGCCCTTTTTTTTGTCAGCAGTGTTTGGAAGTATCAGGAGTGGTTCCCCTGTCTCTGCTTTCTCTGTCTCCCTTTTCTTTTTCACCCCCCCCTCTTCACATGTCAAATAACATGACATTCAAACGCTCAACATGAAGCAAAATCTCCCTTTAGATCTCCTCCTGAATGATTGAAGTTGACAGTGAGTTATGAGGCGCATTACTCCTTTCTTTTCATGATGAGTGGCTCAGGAGAAGTGAGACTACGGAGGCATGAAAGGGGAAGGGAAGAGTAATTTTATGCTAATGGACTCTCTGGGGAAAAAACGAGGCTGATTGTGACCTCACAATAACTCGGGAGGAAGCATGACTCACTGAGAAACCCCACAACACCATGTTCCTCCAGCTTCCCCGACACTGATGTAACCATTAATAACACTCGCCTAAATATAAGTCATTGTTTGCAGGAGCACACACGAGGAAACACAGTTCTATATTTTGACATGGGTGTATTAATTATTCATCATATCTGTCAAACAAACCGCCTGTTGCTGCAGAAGTCTGCAATATTAAAAACATCAGGCCTTCAAGTTGTTTTATTGTGAAAGACACAAAATAATCTGAGTCTGTTGAGACTTATTGTGTTTAAAACAGGACGTGTGAATCATTGGTTTCCTGCAAGTGCTGCAAAACCCCCAAATCTGGAGACTTGAGCTCTCTCCATTCTGTGTCACACTTCCCACCAGTCACGACTAAATTTTTGACCTCATTATTTTCCACTCTCTGTTTGATTGGGTAGACTATTTGACTGGTTAAGTGCCATGTCTTTCAAAAATAACACAGTTTGAAGGATTAGTTTCACACTCTGGAAAACATGCTCATTAGTTTTTCTTGCAGGGGGTAAGAACTTCAAGACCCCAGGAGAGTTCTCTCAGATCTCTCAGGTAACTCAATGATTTTTAACTCATTCCAAATAGAATAAAATAAACTCCTCAAAAAGCAAAATAAACGGGCAAATACAAATTCTTTCACTTCACAAAGAGGAGGCAATTATGTTTGACACATTTCAGAAGCAGCTTGAGTATATGAACAGACTATGGAGGTCTTTCACTGAATTGAAAATTGCTCAGAAAACAAAAAAAAACAGAAAATAATATAATACAAAAAAAAACATTTCATATGAATTTCAAAAACCACAAAAAAAAATGTGTGAAATAATTTGGGGATTCATTCAATATTTTAAAATTAATTTTATTGTGTTTTTATGAAATATTTTTTTATATTTTCTTGCATTTAATTAAATGTTTCGTAATTTCCTTCAATAAAACTGTTTTTTTTTATTTCACTGAAAATATTTGTTTTACATTTCAAGAAATATGTTTTGGTTTAAATTAAATATGTTTGCTTTTTTTTGTATTTTTCTGCTTTTTAATTAATATTCTTGAGTTGTGTGAAGAGTTTTTTGGGAGCACAAGTGAAACAGGCCGGAAACAAGTCCTGCCAGTGCTTGTTGCGTCATGGAACCTCAGCCTGTAGTCAATGTTACCAAGAAATGACATTGTCCCCATGAACCCCATGCACCACTAACAGGCAGGGACATGTCCAGAGGGGGGGGGGGGCTACCCCATGTGAATGGTCTAGAATGTTAAATCCTAATTGGCAATTAGCCATATCAGAAGTGTGAGTTATATTCAACCCTGGTCTGTTAGTTTTTCTGACTCAACAGTGTTCTTTTGATTTTCCTTTAAATAATAATAATAATTAAACAATAATATTAATAATAATATTAATCATAATAATAATAGTAGTTATAATAACACAAATAGTAATAATAATAATTATACTACTACTACTAATAATAGCAATCTAATAGGCATAGTAATCCTACTACTACTAATAATAATAATTATCATAATAATAATAATAATAATAGTGATGATGATAATGATAATAATAATAATAATAGTGATGATGATAATAATAATAATAATAATAATAATAATAATAATAATAATAATAATAATAATAGTGATGATGATAATAATAATAGTAAGACTAATATTGATAAAGATAATTATTATTATAATATTAATGATAAAAGTAAAACAAATAATTATAATAATTATAATAATAGTTGTATAATAATAATAATAATAATAATAATAATAATAATAATAATAATTAAATAATAGTTATTCTACCACTACAAATAATGATAGTAATACTATAGAAATAATGAAAAAGTAATAATAACAATTATAAAAATGATAAATGTTATAATCATAATAATAACAGTAATAGTAATAGTAATTATAAATGTTATAAATAAGCACCTTTTTAAGTCACCTTACAGTTCAATATTTAAAAAAAGGACATTAATATCAAAATAAAGGTGAAGTGGTGACTTTGGGCAAATATCATTTTAAGTCCTTAAAGAATTAAGATTTCCTTGTTACATTGCTGCAATGCTAGTCTGTTAAATTTGAAAATCTACACACAAGAATTTGAAATCTCATTTTAAAAATGTATTATCAAAAACAGCAATGTTACAAAAATACTACTCAGACATGTGCTTTGGAAACGAAGTGGGGGCCCAAAATAAGACGTGGAATTTAACTTGTGGCTCCAGCTTTTCACATAGTTGCATAGTGAAACTCATCAGTACTTGTACATGTAAAAACCAATAAATGCACCTGGTTTTTTTGGGAAAATGTACAATTAATGAAGGTGTATATGTCAAGGAGTGTTTTGACTGGCAGTGACAAGAACTGTTGAGGCTCAGGATGCAAACTTGTGAGTCAGGAAATGATCTGTTCAAAGGATCTTAGTGTGTTTGAGAGGGTTTTTCTATGTCCCAGGTTATTTAAGCATCTTCAGTGTACATGTCTTTCCTCCTGTATTCATGTCATCGTGTCTTTTTAGCACTGACGGCGTAAAATCTGTCTTTTCTAGGCCACATCCGTCTTCAGCTTGTTTGGCCCTCTCCATGTAGGCCATCAGGGAGTCCACCGAGGGTAAGACAAATCCTGATTCCAGATACACACACACACACACACTCACACAGACACGCACTTACAAGCTTGATTCCACTGTGAAGCAAGTTGCTCTGTCAGTGCACCTAGGGGGATAGCTTCAGCCACCAGCCGCCAGTCCTCAAATCCACTGACTGATCCAATGCCCAGACAGTCGGGCCCCGTCCAGCCGATGCACAATTTTTCAACCTTCACTTGCTTCACTGCGGCGCCTCCAGTACTTCTCAGTGTTTGTTAAAGCAGCAAGGGCGGATTAAAAAAAACAGCAGAGGGGAACAAGAAACCCCCGTCTAATGTGGCTGGAGAAATCATCGGTGATGAAAAGAACGCAACAACACGCCGTTTCATCATCCCAGCATCAGGGATCTGGAAGTCAGGCACCTGAAGCTTCCTCACATCCGCACCAAACATGTGCCTTTTTGTTTATGTGTGTGTGTGTGTGTGTGTGTTTGAAGTCTCGCTTGTTTCTTGAACGCGGGAGCATCTAAACATCTCTAATTGCTAGGAAATATTGTTTCTGAGTTTGTGTCAAGGTTGGCGGCAACAGATTCGCTTTGTGCCGCCTCCCCTGACGGAGGGGAGCGTCTGAAGCATCAAGGGTGATGACACACCGAGGCAGAGAGCGCAGGCTCGTGTCACTTTGACTTCTGATTCCACACACAGACGGGAAAGCGGCTAACTGAATTGATTTGTACACGCTGATATTCTCATTCGTACTTTTTGAATATACTGTAATTATCTTGACTATTTAAATAGAGGGCAAATGGTTCCTCTAGTGACTTGCAAATCCATTATTGCCTGCCTAATTGGCTTGGCAAGCCTCGCCCCCTCTTTCCCTCGCTTGTTCGCTCAAAGATTAAAATCCAGGCGTGATTTTTAATTTGAAATGGGAAGAAAGTGCAGTCAAAATGTTTAGCCGGAACAGGAATAAAAAAAAGGCAAATCTTATTTAAGCGTCGCACGGCACACAATGTGCATCAGTGAACTCTGCCCCCGATGAAGCAGCATGACTAACTTTATCTGTTACTGGGAGAAACAGAATCTCCGGCCTGACATCCTTCTTTTTTTTTAAATTCACACTCCTGCTTTATTTTCACTCCCTTCCTGTAAAAACAACTCTGAGAATCCAAAAGAAGCCGCAGAGTTCCCCACAAAGAGGTCATTATTTATAACTCACGCTGAGGAAGATGTTTAAAAAACAGTCCCAGTCAGAGCGAGCTTGTAAATGTGATTAAAAAAAAAGGAGCCTGTGTGCCTGTGAGGACCCACATGTGACCTTGTATCTGTTTCTTGAACCTGCTGTTGCTTCCTCCCCTGAAGGGCTTCCATGAAGTAGTGCTAAGTTTAGAATTCATGGAAGCTCCTTGCAGTACTCCACTCAGGACTTTAAAATGATACTGATGTATGTAATTGGGAGTGTTTCCTTTTTTTGGGCACATTTGTCTTTGAGTTGATACATCCTTAAGCAGGGTTTGCACCATAGACTGTATAAATAATGGATGTAGTATCTGTGATGTGGCAGCCATATTGGAAATGCTGAACTCAACCTAACTTCTCTTGAGCTAGTGTGACGCAAAGAGGCGGGGTTTGAGCCTCCTAGCCAACAGCTACAGTCAGCTGTGCCTCTCATTGGAAACACATCTTAATATCTTTGAAATGACGGTGTTATGAAAAAATCCGCTCCCCGTACAGTGTGTGCAGATCAAGAAACGAGCTATCCAGACTGCACTCGTTTTTTGAACCAGGCTGTAAACATGTTTATTCCTGCTGTGAAGATCGTCCTCTTTGAATGGGTGTGTATGTGGTTTTCAGCCTCTAGTGGATCCTGAATGAACTGCAGTTTTTAACAGGTCGACACTTGTTTGTACCAAGGTGTGTGTTTTGTCAGGTTATCATTTTGATTAAACATCATCATAAGCAACTGTTAGCAACCAAATCTGTGACTTTAAGGCTAAGCTAGATGTATTAACAATGCTAAAATAGAGCTGCAAAGTTTTATTGACATCATTTCTCAGTTATAAGCCACAAAATGCTAAAAAGAAATATACACTAGGAGTCAAAAGTTTGGACACACCTTCTCATTCAATGTTTTTTTATTTATTGTTATTATTTTTAACATTGTAGATTAATACTGAAGACATCAAATCTGGTTTTGCCATAGCAACAGTAGTCAAATAGGGCTATCCATTGTGCTAACCCTACCTCTGAACAACACAACTGATGGTCTCAAACCAAGGGAGAGGTTCCGGTGGCTGGTGGGGAGGCTTTCAGCGGTGTGACTGCCCCCTGGTGGCTGGCTGCAGTATAGGTCAAAAAATCCGTCTCCCCCATTCATTTGAATGGGGGAGCAGTCAAACTACTGGTGATATGTAGTTAGTATTTGAGTGTTTTGTGTTCAAGGTCTCTTTTTCCTGAAAAGTTTCTTTTTCGTTCGTTATTAGAGTTTAAAAAAACGGGGTTTTACTTCCTGTTTCCTTTGATTCACAGCGGAGGGCGGAGCTTATTACAGTGGCTTCCCAGGCTCTGGCTGCACAATGGCGGCGCCCAGGAGCGGGATTTTTGGGCTTCAGAACGGCACAACGGGAAGAGGCGGAGCAACGCTGTCCATTTTTTATTTACAGTCTATATCTCAAACACATTAAGAAGGCAAGTCATCCTCCAAATGAACTCTTGATATGTTTAATTATTAGTAGCAGGGAGAAGAGCTAACCTGGCTCTGTCCCAATGCTAAAAAACCCTCCTCTTCACTTATGTTAAGCTAGCTAAGACGCATTTTACTTGTTGAAGCTGTAACTAACAGAACAGTTTTGGGTTATGTGCATTAAGTACTTACTTTCAGAAATGTTGGGGTACCAGACGGAGACATTTCTCAAAGATGACACCCTGTATCTTGTGTTTTAGTAACTGAACAGCCTCTTCTCTGAGCTTGTTTACAACCTCTAAAAGCCTCATATAAAAGAAACTGAATCCAAAATGTGTCTGGTTGACTTTAAACATCTGTATCCCAGCTATTTTGGAGTTCATGCACATTTCTGATTTGGAACCCCTATCATGCTCCAATCAAGACATCCTCCCCCGCCTGCATTAGAATTTCATTTCCGGGTAGCATTCCCATCCTCGTGGAGAACATTCTCACTGCACAGCATGATATCATTGCTCCGCTGTGATATAAATTCCATCCATATCTCAGTGTTTACTCGGCACCGGTTGTGCTACATGCCCTCTGGCTTCGCTTGACATTGCTACAACTTCCAATGAGCTGCTCCTGAGTAGATTTCCAGACATAAAAAACCCCCAGCAAACACTTCTTTTCCATCAACAGTGCATTTTTTTCCAGTCTGGAAGCTCTTTTATATAGATTGTGTGCCTTGTGCGCACCTAAATAATGAGTTGAACATCTTAAAAGCACCAACATAGATTTAGCCTGCTAATGATTGGTTTCCTGACAGAGTGATTAACACACAAGTCGGTCAGTTAAAGTTACAAAAGCACACTTTGTTGCTTGTGCATCCACCCTAAAGTGCTCTCATAACCTTAAAAGCCTGCATGCTCGCTGACTGCGGTCCAATGAATGGACTTGACTCAGTTATGGTTCGCTGCTTTTGTTCCCCAGCGCAGTGAGCTAATAAGTCAATCCCATCCACTCCCTGATACAGTGAGGATGCACTTATCGCATTGTCAGCAGCCCGTTTCATTAAGCCCCCCCCTGGTTAAGTTTGCATGTTACCGATTCAACATTTTTAAATTACCTCGCTCACGCTGACGCTGACTCGAGCCAAGTCACGGTGCAAAACAAAGAGGAAGGGCTCCCTGTGCAACCCCTCATCCTGCTCTGGCCATCAATCATGGCTGTCAGAGCAGCTGGGCTTCTACTCTTTGCTGGGAACTCACGCCGGCGCTCTGCATCATCCAGAGCCGTGATGAATGCTAAGGCTTTAGCCCCGGTGCTTTTGATTAGAGGGCCGTGCCATTGACAGGTAGCATCACAGGAGCAGGTAATGGTGTGAATACCAAGTGTTGATGGGGGTTTATGACTATTTTAAAAGGCCTCAACTCCAGCTGGTTAAAGCTCTGTGTGGCCTGTGTAGAAAAACATGAATTCTATAATATAATATATATGTAATACATCGTCCACTTTGTGACATTGTGCATTCATCCTTGCCCAATTGACCATTCTCCCATGGCGGCCATCTTTTTTGTGATGTCACACTTAGTGGGAAGCATGCATATTGTTATGATGTCATTGCAAGTTGTATAAACCTTGATTTTAATAATAATGGCTTTATTTATATAGCAACTTTCCTGCAACCTTTAATACAATGTGAGGTTAAGAATAAACATACATTAAACAGAATGAAGTGGTGTGACAATTGACCAAGTTTTTTTACATATAAATCAATAAAATAATGAAATAAATAAAAATAAATGAAAATAACAAAATGTTCAGAATAAGAGGACGACATCACATCGGGACAATTAGAAAAAGTGAAAGGGATAAATTAGGAATGTTAAAAAAATTAAACATTAAATAGTTAAAACAATAAAATAATCACAGAAAATGAAAAACAATTAATCAGTTGGATAAAAGTGAAGTAAAAGCAGTTAGAAGGATGATGTCACATAAAAGCAAGTCTGTAAAAATGGGTTTTAAAGATGTCACTTACAATGTGAGCCTCATCTCCTCTGGGGGGTCGTTCCAAAGTCGAGGGGCTCTGCTGGAGAGAGCTTGACCCCCTTTGGATTTGAGCCTTGACTTTGGAACGACTAAAAATGCCCCACCTGAGGATCGAAGGCCGTGAGATGGCTTGTATAGCATTTCTGCAATATAGCTTGTGGTGACACCCAGACGAGCTTTCAAAGTGTTCTGACCCACTAGCTAACATTAGAACACAGCTAATGTTAGCATCCAACCACTTCCTGATCAACAATTACGTTTGCAAATCACAGATAGGATGATGAAGGAGACGTATTTGCACAAGGAAAGGGATTCTTTTATTTGTGACTATTTGATTGCTATAAAAACAGACTTGACAACAGTTATTAACTTTCACTAACATGAGCACTCAAGTGAGCACTTGCTCTGAAGCGACCCTGAAAATGCCTCTGTGGTAAAAGGGTATTGTTGACGCCAGAGGTCAGGGCAAAGAGTCATCAGAGTCATTAGGATTCAGCCTCTGGGAACTATGAATGTATTAGTAGAAGCTTGGGATGATGGAGTTAAAAGGGGAATTAGACAATCACTGATAGTCATGTAATAGTTGCTGAGTCAAGGTTAGATAAAAAGGGACAGAGAACATTTTAACCTCTCAGAAACTGTTAAATGTTTCAACGACCTCCTGAGGAAGAAATTCTGACTTCTCACTTCCTGTTCTTGGCCTCAACAAGCCTGAGCATTACCCCGAGTGTTATTTCCAGACAGTGTAATCATCCAAGGAGTGTTTTTTTCATGTCTGTGTCAGAGTACAACATTTGTCAAACGGAAGCAGCATTGTCTCCAGGATCTGGTAACTATTGAAGTCAACAAAGAGGCATCTCAGGTCAAAGATAATTGATGTTAATGTTAATGTGTGTTAGATAGAGCTGTCACAGTGACATACAGGAGGCGCTTATTGTATTTGCTTATATGGTAGTTGCATTTAATGCGACACTGGAAGGATGGGATCAATTTAGCGCTATGATTGGTGGAGTGACACCAGCACCCAGCGATAGAACGCTTCCACTTCCCCATCCGATCCATCCTCGGTTGTCCCATTAGCCTTCATTCCATTACGGGGGGCCAAATAGGGCTTCCAGGGCTCAGTCATTGTTTATGTAAAGCAATTTCTCCCAGAGAAATATTCTGTAATTCTTCCCTGCATCTTATTATCAACCTCCCCGGAGAAGATGTGCCAGTCGGATTGTACTGTCAAGGGAAAATTGTTTTCTAATTTCATATTATCGGCATTGTGAATGGATCCTGGCCCCAAAGACCCGTCTAGACCTGCTGGGTTATGACGGAAATTGCTAACAGCACCAATTGGCCTCTGGACACACAAGGCAGATGAAACCTCCCAAGTTAATCATAGCACAATGCATGTCAGGCTCTCTGCTGACAAAAGAATTCGCTTTCTATTACGGCGAACGGTAACGAATTTGGGGAACACACCCTGAATGGTGATAGGTATAAATGTTAAGATTTGGAAACAATATTAAGCCAACTGTGGGAGATTTAAGAAGGTGTTGTAAAACTGGATGAAATGAATACTGATGCCTCGGTGACTCACAAAGGCAAGGAATCGACCATCAGGGACAGGACTGATCATTTTTTGGTATTTCTTCTGCAGTGAGTGGGTATGAGATGAATTAAAAAATATTAAATAGTGAGTAAATAATCCTACAGTGACATGTGTCCAGAAAATGTGGTTTTTGCATTGTCAAACAATAAGATGCAATGCACTGCTTTGACCACAGGGGGCGCCAAACATCTCACAGGTAGCTTTAAAGCTGTAACAATAAATATACAGCTGGCTATGTTGTGACAAGCTGTGTAAAATACTCAATTCTGATTGGTTAAAACACAGTAAAAGTGTGGCCGGCACATTTCACTACTGCCTGTTGACACTGTGGCAAAACATTAGCTTTTCTTAGCATTCTAAATCAGTAAATATTGGATTGCAAGCCTTCTGCTACATGTTGGAATCCCACTCACCTTGTTGGAATTCTACTTTGCATAACCACCTGCTCACTCAACATTACCCCTTATGTTGCTAGTTTGGGATGCACATGATGAAACATTGTCCCCCTAGCTTGTTCTTCTTAACATTTCAGTACTGTAGCCCTGATATGGAGGCATGTGTTGTATCTGAGCTGCAGCCACTCGCAGGAGTGGTAGCCGACGCTAATGGCGACTACCACCAGCTGTGAGCAATCACGGTCAACAGCAGGCATCATGATATGTGGCGTGTTGGGGTTGCTCTAGAAAATGCAGATACACTTGTATGAAGGCTGTAGCTGGTTAGCTTGACCGGATTGATGCGTAAGAAACAGGCATGTGGAAAATACAGCGCAAGGATGGTGCTGCTAGCTGTGCTAACATTAGCCACATTCAGCTAACCTGTTGACATCATACAGCAGTGTTGTTATCTGATATCTAGTCATGTTCAATACATTGTGCTCAATTTTGAGTTTCTTGCTAGCTAACTTCTGTTTATGCCTGGTGGGTGTTGAGTGAACTGCATAGTAAAGCTTCCCATGGAGTGATGTGTTTGACAATTCAAGGAGCAGTGATTTTGTACTTGACAATGCAACTCTTGCTGTAAAATAATGGAGGTCCCCAAAATCAACCCTGTAGCTTTAAGTAGTAGTATCGCTGAGGGTAGCTTTAAAGCCCTAACAATGAATAAACAGTGGGCTACATTGTTGAATAGTGGTGTCACCAATCTGGTTCCAGGTTTGACATGAATGAGCATGTTCCCTGTGCTCACCTCATGACGCAGAAGTAGAAACATGTACAGTTTGTACTTGTGCTAACATTAGCCACATTCAGCTAACCTGTTGACATCATACAGCAGTGTTGTGTTATCTGATATCTAGTCATGTTCAATACATTGTGCTCAATTTTGAGTTTCTTGCTAGCTAACTTCTGTTTATGCCTGGTGGGTGTTGAATGAACTGCATAGTAAAGCTTCCCATGGAGTGATGTGTTTGACATTTTAAGGAGCAGTGATTTTGTACTTGACAATGCAACTCTTGCTGTAAAATATAGAGGTCCCCAAATCAACCCTGTAGCTTTAAGTAGTAGTATCGCTGAGGGTAGCTTTAAAGCCCTAACAATGAATAAACAGTGGGCTACATTGTTGAATAGTGGTGTCACCAATCTGGTTCCAGGTTTGACCTGAATGAGCATGTTCCCTGTGCTCACCTCATGACGCAGAAGTAGAAACATGTACAGTTTGTACTTGTGCTAACATTAGCCACATTCAGCTAACCTGTTGACATCATACAGCAGTGTTGTGTTATCTGATATCTAATCATGTTCAATACATTGTGCTCAATTTTGACTGAGTTTCTTGCTAGCTAACTTCTGTTTATGCCTGGTGGGTGTTGAGTGAACTGCATAGTAAAGCTTCCCATAGAGTGATGTGTTTGACATTTTAAGGAGCAGTGATTTTGTACTTGACAATGCAACTCTTGCTGTAAAATATGGAGGTCCCCAAAATCAACCCTGTAGCTTTAAGTAGTAGTATCGCTGAGGGTAGCTTTAAAGCCCTAACAATGAATAAACAGTGGGCTACATTGTTGAATAATGGTGCCACCAATCTGGTTCCAAGTTTGACATGAATGAGCATGTTCCCTGTGCTCACCTCATGTACCACAAGTACAAACTGTACGTAGTTCTACTTCTGCGTAAGCACTTTGGACCCTGCAGTGAATTCCATACATCTTGCAGAACTGAGTCCTCGGCTTGTGTGACACTACCATTTAACATTTTTCACACCAGCATGTAAAGACTGAAGTGCTTTGTGTGTTGAAGAAAAGTAAAGCTGATGTCATTCTCCCTGGCTTTGAATAAGTTCTAACATCTGGAAAGATTTTAAGTCCCCCCTTGTCGAATACAAACAAAATGTTCATTCTTAATCCCTGAAAAGCACATTATGTGAAGATGGAGCTGGCTCTAATTGCATTACCTGCACTAAACCCCTGTTCTGATTCATAAATGCTTGTCTGGCACAGCCAAGCAGCTGTTGCTGTGCCAACACAACCAAATCCTGCCAGAGAGCCAGGAAACTTAAAATTGGTCGGAAACGAAGCCAAATGCGATTTAACGACTGAGTGGAACCGAAGCGTCCGACCTTAAGTGCGGCGCCGTACGCTTTGTACGACTTAATAGCTTTTATGCTAATGGTGATGACATTATAACAGGAGCATCTCTCATCGCGTGCTTAACAAAGAACAAAGTCTGATACATGTTAAAGCCGCCGCGGCGTAAACTTTCATTTGCATTTAATTACTTCATAATTTGTCTCCGAGCTCATTACGATATTATGTTTTATGCAGATGATCTATGATAATAGGTTTCATGTTTATATGAACCCATTAGCCTTGGTGAAGGAGAAAGACACGTTCTCACACACACACACACATTTACACCACTTGTGTGTGAAGTCAAGCAGTGTTGGGAAGAGGAGCTTTGAAAATGACGGTTTGGTACACACTTGGATTAAGTTGTACGACAGTAAAGCGACGTTAGGGAGAGAAAAACAGAGTGGGGAATGGAGGGCGGGTCGGTAAAGTATCTCTATCCCTCTCTCCAACTTGGTCTCAGTAGATGTGTCTAACATGAGTCTGGTCCTGCTGGAGGTCTCTGCCTGTTAAAGGAAGTTTGTCCTCCCTGCTGTAACTAGCTAAATACTGCAAGGTGCAATGCTCATGGTGGATTAAGGTGGGGTCAGACTGAGTCATATCCTGTCTTGGTGTTGGGTCTCTGTTTGTAAAACCGTCTTGAGATAACGTTTGTTGTGATTTGGTGCTTTATAAATAAAGATTGATTGAAGAAAGCATAGATTATTCAACTTTTTTTAACTGGGGACTGGTAGAAGTGTCATCTTTAGTTCTTTACATTCTGTCCATGCATGTACAAATATTTTAAAAACATGGTTTTCTCCATTTAAAAAAAAAAGTTCTGTCTATTCCAGAGGTGTTCTTTAATATTTCTGCTTTTATGACAACTCAAAACCCTTGATTTTGCCTGTTATTTAAGCTTTTAGACATGTGCATTATCATTCACTAGCGATAGCATTTTAGTTATTTTTTAACATTTATGCAAAGCTAAAACTGAGCTGTAGTTTTGAGGCAAAATCAAGACGTGAACTGCTTCCAAAAACAATCCAGCGTCTTATTCTAGAGGGCATCACAAGAGGATGGTTAGGTACAATTGTTGGTTTTAAAATTTAACATTTTTCATGAAGAGAAACAAAACCAACCAAAACAAAGATAGATTCGTGTTGTAGGCTCTGGGATGTCAATGAACTTCAGTATTTATCAGAACGAAATTTTAGTGCCTCATTGTTTACAATTCAAAAGGCATCATGGCCGCCTTTGCAGTCATAGAACAGCAACAGTGTTGAAGTTAAAAGTTGAATTTGCCTGATTAAAAGGAGACTTTTCCACTGAGGGCGCTCTTACAAACTCCACAACAACATCCTCTTACTGACAGCCTTCAACCCATCCATGATGTAGAGAGGGTTTCAAAGTTACACCCCTCCAACAAGGTCAAGCAAACAATCATGTGCACACCTCAGATCTCTTTACAGACGCTTCTAGATGGACGGATTAATCCTGTAGTCCCTGAAAACACACATTTACAAGCGGTCTGCGTTGACAGAAATGAAAGTACTGCAGGATTAGGCTTAATCCAGTTGTGCACCAAATACCGAAGCCTGCTAATGCCGCCATGTAGCTGTAAGTGCTCGGTGTTTCCTCACCACATCTCGGCTTTATTTGCGGAGTCAAAGCCACGGCTGCCCTCTTACCCTCTCGCTGTGGGACCAGCAACTTTTTTAAAGCACTTAACTAAAGCCTGAATAGAAAATCGAATTAAATCTAGCATATGGTGGGCCGCCATGTCCAAAGAGATTTCCCACTTAGCCTGCATTGTGTGGCAATAAGTCAACTCTTATGCTCTCTTTAGCATGCGAGGGGCGACAATATAAGCGGATGTGGCATGCATGCCGCCGTGCTGGAATTAGCCGTGGAGATGCTTTGAATTATCTTAGCGCTGTAATCGTATTAACGGCGGTCTATCCTTTGGGGGATGGACAAATCTGTATCTATGGAATCCCAGCTGGAATACAGCGATGAGAAACTAGTGCAGAAGGGTGTTTGAGGCTCCCCTCTGGAAGGGACCGGCTCCCCTGGGAGGAATCAGAGCATCAAAGAGAGGAGAGGGGGGTAACTGTCCTAAAATGACTCGCTGATGGGAGAGGTAGATACCCTTGGATGTTGATGGCGGTGTTTGTTTGTGCAGGTTTGAGTTTTGTTGCAGCAAAGTTTGTCTTTATAACTGTGCAGGGATTTGAACTTGAGGGAGCAAGTATGTTCAGCGACAATCATATTTGCATGGTGTTTCAAATTCAACATGTTCTCTGCATCTTTTAAGGTCGTTCAATCCTTGGACAACTGGGACTACAAACAAGAGAGAGGAGTGGAACTGTGAAAATGTTAAATCCAGATGTGTTTACAACAAAACTATAGAGCTAAAGCTTCATGCTGATTAAAAATGACTTGAATCTCAAAAAGTCATCTTAAATGCATCACCAAGCTTCAGCACTGCATCAGTATTCAAGTCGTCTGTATTGTAAGCTATATATGAAAAACAATGTTGTGATACTCTCTAAGGTTTTGAATCTGACTGCATTTAATGTCATTAATTCAAAGGTATGATAACAAAGGTTAAGAGAAGTCTTCTGCTTTTGATATAAAGTTCTTATCTGACACTATTGCTGAGATCTGCATGATGGGACTGGGTGCCTAAATCGACCACCCCTCATGTGGATTAATTGGTGTTAGCTTTGCAAACAGATTGAAGCTAATAGCTAGCTTAATTCTTCCTGTTTAAAGCCATTTTAGAAAAGACTACAAAGAACTCTTGGATTTTGTAGCTACTTGGTTTTACCTTGAAGCTAAAGCTAGCTTTTGGCTTTGCAATAGCATTTAAAAACAACTGTGAATTGAAATAATTGGTACCAATAACATGTATTTAAAGAGTGTAAAAAGGGGGTGCAAACACCAAAATTATATTCTTCAGTAATATGACTTTCACAGAAAAACTCTAATGAATCGCTAATGCTAGGTTTTGGCTTTGCAATGGTATTAAGAAATAACTAGCAAGACTGTTAAAGAGCAGGATTGGAATGGATAAACTAAGAGGATATACTTGTCATGATTTTTTGATCAAGGTATGTTTTGGTGGAAACATTTCCCCCAAAACATTTAACAAAGGTTAAGAGAAGTCTTCTGCTTTTGATATAAAGTTCTTATCTGACACTATTGCTGAGATCTGCATGATGGGACTGGGTGCCTAAATCGACCATCCCTCATGTGGATTAATTGGTGTTAGCTTTGCAAACAGATTGAAATAATAGCTAGCTTAATTCTTCCTGTTTAAAGCCATTTTAAAAAAGAATACAAACACCTCTTGGATTTTGTAACTCCTTGATTTCGGCTCAAAGCTAATTGGTTTTGCGTTAGCTTTTTAAATACATTTTCTGTCCGGCAAAATTCCCAGTGAAGGAAAATCTGCTTTTATATTTACTTTAATGTGTTTTTATTTTTGTTTTTAATAAAAGTGACTATTGCAGTCAATTTAAAGAGACAAACTCACTACTTCTGTGTTATCTCTTTGGGTTTAGCACAAAGCTAATGCTAGGTTTTAGCTTTTTAATGGTGTCACTAAAGAACTAGCAGGAATGAAATGGATAACACTGAGAGGCATTTTTTTATCGACTTCTTTGTGATAGATATGTTTTAGTAGAAACATTTATATATGTTGTATTTTAAGCTAATGCTTGTTTTGGGTTTTCTTTTAGCATTTTAAATACATGTTCTGTCCGGCAAAATTCCCAGTGAAGGAATTACTGCTTTTATATTTACTTTAATGTTTTTTATTTAAATAACTGTGACTATTCCAGCCAATTTAAAGAGACAAACACACCATTTCTGTGTTTTTTATCAGTTTGGGTTTAGCACAAAGCTAATGCTAGGCCATTATGCCTTTTGAATTGTAAACAATGAGGAATTCTGATAAATACTGAAGCTCATTGACATCCCAGAACCTACAACACATGATTTAACCTGACATTATGTATCCTGCGGCTCAAAGCTAATGCTTGGTTTTATTTTTGTTTTATGCGTTAGCATTTTAAATACATTTCCTGTCAGTGGAGGAAAATACTGCTTTTAAATTTACTTTAATGTGTTTTGTTTTAATGAATGTGACTATTGCAGCCAATTTAAAGAGACAAGCGCATTATTTCTGAGGGGTTTTTTGGTTTACAGCAAAGCTAATGCTAGGTTTAAGCTTTTTAATAGAGAAGGAAAAAAACAGGAACATGTTTTGTCTCTTTAAGAGCTGGAAAATAACCTTTTTTCTAATGCTCTATTTGTATTTTATAGAAAACAATGTAGTTACCTTAAATTTAGAGGCTAATGGATAAAGTGTGATAGCCTGGATTTAATAGCCTATTTAGACACAGTGACAAAGACTGCCTCTGTGTGGTGTGAATGCAGGTAGTCAGTAGTTAATGTATTCCATCATTTGAAGCCTGTCTGAAGGAATAACTTTGAAAAGGGAATAATAAGGAGACATGATGAATGCCAGGATGACTGTCAGGCCAATACACTCCCTGCTTCCTCCCCACACATGGAAGTATTATGGCATTACGGAAACAAGAGCTCCACACGTCCAGTTGTGACTTTCAAAAGCATGGAAATGAGACGCTCAAGTTGGCAGGAAGACACAGCTCTGAGTGACAAATCAAATGAGTGAATTAAAACACACTGAGCTCCAAAGTGCAGCCTGCAAAACGCAAAAAAAAAAACCTGCCAAGATGCCTTTTTTCATCATTGTGCTGCCCTCTACGGGTCTTCTTCCAGCCTCCCTCCCTCTCTCTCTCTCTCTCTCTCTCTCCCCTCCCTCTCCCCACATCCTCCACATTACCATACCCCCTTAAAGAGTATTGCGCGCATTAAATTGCTTTTCATTTCCGCGCTGTGACAGACCTGAGATTGGGGGATTTATGCGTTTTTTACGAGTGATTCCAGCTGTCATGGTGTGGTAATTGTTTCATAATATGTGCACCGCTGAAGGGGATGCGCTGGTTTGCACCAACCCGGATCAACTTCCACTAGTTGAAACGTTGGTGGGCAGATAAAGCTCAGTGCATATACATAGGATATCTTATGGCGGATGCAGGCGCTGGAAGAATCGGATTCCTGCATTTGAGGGACGCGCTGGAGGAACGTATCCACTGATCCGCGCTCGGTTTGGACGCTCCTGAAATCAAAGAGACCTTGGGCAGATCTATACATAAACTGGTACAAGCCGCACCACTGGCAGCAGGCGGACAAGGGGGGATTCGTGCCTCTCTCCTCCGCTTCTCAGTGCGCATGGATGAAAGTCACAGTTAAAATGCATGCGGCAAGAAGTCCTGTCTGATGTGGGATTACGGAGTTTCTCTGCGCCCTCTTTTCTTCACCATGTTCGAACTTTGGTTCTGGCTCTTTTTCCGAGATGATGCTGCTGATTTCAGTCGCTGCTGGAAGAACACAGGATCCCGCTCTGCCGCGCAGGCTGGCACGACACTGGCCTGAATGAGACTGTATGTGTGAGCTCTCTGAACGCCTGCTTTATGGAGCTAAACACCGAGGAGACTTGACTTTAAGGGGGTTTTTTTGGGTTCCTTTTTTTGTGACAGCGGAAGGGCGGGTTGTGAGATTCATGTTTTGTGTGCGGCTGGAGGAAGAAGAAGGCGCACAGCCGTGATTTTCGGGATGCTTTGGCGTGGATCAGAACGGTAAGAGGGCACAGATTTGTCTTTTTTTCCCCCCTCCTGTGTTTCTGCGCTTTAACATTTCCCGAGGAGCTGTCCGTGGTGCTGAAATCTCTGCTCCCCCTTTTCCTTCAGTTGCATTGCTGAAGTTGATCCGGATTTGCGATGCTGTTAAGCAAGGTGTCTGCGGCTGCTATGGCAATAACACGCATAGAGGCTGCATTTTGATGCTCACGTTTATCAGCCACAGTTTTTTATTCGTTCCAAATAATCCCCCCCTCGCTCTGCGCCGCGGAGACACGCGCTCAAGTTATCTCTATTATTCCCACAGGCGATGGGCATTTCTCGAGGTTATGGTAATAAAGTCAAATGTAAAAAATGTAAGAAGGGGGGGGGGGAAATGACACGAAAGTGCGCGGACAGATACAGATCCAGCATGCAGCAGCAGGAGAGGCAGGAGCGTGTCCTTGTATGTTAAAATGCGCATACTTGGGGAGATTTACTCGGCTGATGTGTAGGCTTTTGTGTTCTTTTAAGGAGACTGAATTTGTGTGTGTGTGTGTTAATGCGTGCACGCGCAATCACGCGTCTGTGCCGGAGAGGGAGAGAGAGAGAGAGAGGAGGAGGGAGAAGGAGAGAAAGAGAGAAAGAGAGAGAGGGAGACTATCTGTAACCTTCTATATAGCAGATGCCTTACAGAATACTTGATTATAGAATTATTTACCCCACGTCAAAATGCTATTTCGATCACAGATGCGCCATGAGATCATCAACACTTGCTTATTCGCCTTTGATCAACTCCTCTCATTTCTTTTTTTCGCCCGTGGGCAGAAGAAGGGCTGCGACTGTCGCCTTGTAGGCTGATATTCCCCGTTTTCCATCGCAGGCCGGATTTCTTAAGATGATCACGGAGCCGATTCCTTCATAACACCCGGCTTTTTTTAATTCTGCGCTTCTTCTCTCTTTTTTTTTTGCATCGTTTTTTATCCCAACAAGCGCATCACATCCTCCCCGTCCTCATGTTGTTTGCACGGAGGCGGAGAGAAGGGATCCGACAGTTTCCCCAAGTCGTCGGGTATGCGGGGTGAGTGAGAGAAATCTTTCTGCAATCTTTGAGGTTTTTTTTTTTTTTTTTTTAAATGCGAGTTGGGAGATTTAATGCGCCTTTAAAGAAAAAAAAAAAAGACGCGTCGTTAAAGCGCACGACGCGATGAGACGTGAGATATGTTGACAGTGAGGCTTTATTTGTGGTCACTCTCATGGGGATCGAATTAGTAAATGACCAGATCTATCAGTCTGCACACGGTAGATGGGGAAGGCTTTTTTTCTCTCTCTCTCTCTCCCTCCCAAGATGGATTGGAATTCAGGCGAGCTATCAAAAATGCGCAGTGGCCATCCACCGCGGGTACTTCTGTTATCAAGTTGGTTTTATATCATCCAAGTGTGCATGCTCTAAAAGATCCATCCTCACTGCTTGGTTTGGGAACGCCAAATATGACCGGTATACATCTGCATAATGAGCCAACATTAATAGGCCTACTTGTCTGCCTGTGTGTGTTTGTTGTGAGTGTTCTTCAGAGGGGGGGGGGGGGGGTCGGCTCCTATGTATGCATTCTGTGATTTCTTGTTCTGCACACTCTTTGCATTCTATAAAACCGACCTCGTCCTTCTCTTTCCCTCCCTAGATGACACCTCATACTGGTACCGCACTTGAGTGAGCTGGGGCATCCTCTCCCAGGAAACATGCATATCTGGATCCTCAAAATAATCCTTCTGATTGCATCATCTCTGAGGCTGGTCGAGATGTATGACAATTATGGGGAGATCTGTCGAAACCTGTGTACGTGCGAGGAGAAGGAAGGGATCCTGACGGTGAGCTGCGAGAACCGGGGGATCATCAGACTGACGGAGGTCAGCCCGGTGCATTTCTCCATGTACCACCTCCTGCTGACGGGGAACCTCCTGAAGAAGCTGTCAGTCAATGATTTCATCAATTACACCGGGGTGACCATCCTGCACCTGGGGAACAATGATATCTCAGAGGTAGAGTCAGGTGCCTTCAACGGACTCCAGGGATTAAAACGCTTGCACCTGAACAACAATAAGATTGAGGTTTTGAGGGATGACACGTTCGCAGGGCTGGAGAGTTTGGAATATCTCCAGATTGATTATAACTACATCACGAACATCGAGTCCAACGCCTTGAGCAAACTCCACCAGATGACGGTGCTGATTTTGAACGACAACCTGCTCTCCGTCATGCCCCTGAATATCTTCCGGAATGTTCCCCTTACGCACTTGGACCTGAGGGGGAACCGCTTGAAAATGTTCCCCTACATCGGCCTCCTGGAGCACATGGACAAGGTTGTGGAATTACAGCTGGAGGAGAACCCGTGGAACTGCTCCTGCGAGCTCATCTCCCTGAAGGCTTGGCTGGAGAGCATAGCCTACACGGCGCTCGTAGGGGAGGTGGTGTGCGAGACGCCGTTCAGGCTCCACGGTCGAGACCTGGACGAGGTGTCCAAGCAGGAACTCTGCCCGAGAAGACCCATGGAAGACACGGTGAGGCCTGCGCCCCCGAGCAGCACTAATGGATACTACCAGACCACGCCTGCTGCTGTCACGGCCTCTGCGACGTCCTCGGCTGTTTTTAGGTCCTCCTCGAGGCCTACCAAGGGCCCACGGCAGTTCAACAGAACTAGGTTAAAGCCCACCTCCCGAATCCCTGGTAACCCTTACAATTATGGCCCAATTATTGCTTTTCAGACCAAATCTCCTGTGCCTTTGGACTGTCCCGCTGCCTGCACTTGTAACCTGCAGATATCTGAAATTGGGCTTAACGTCAACTGTCAAGAGAGAAAGATTGAGAGCATTTCTGATCTAAAACCCAAGCCATACAATCCCAAAAAGATGTATCTCACTGGAAATTACATCCCTGTGGTGCGGAGATCAGATTTTGTTGACGCCACTGGATTGGATTTGCTTCACTTGGGAAACAACAGGATAAGTCTGATCCACGACCGGGCTTTTGGGGATTTAACCAACCTGCGTAGGCTGTATTTAAATGGTAATCTCATGGACAGGCTAACAGGAGAGATGTTTTTTGGTTTGCAGAACCTGCAGTATCTTTATTTAGAATATAACAAAATCAAGGAGGTTGACGCGGGCACTTTCCGCTACCTCCCTAATCTCCAGCTGCTTTTCCTTAACAATAACCTCCTGAAAACCTTACCTGTGGGCATCTTTTCCAGCCTCTCCCTGTCTAGGCTCAACCTGCGCAACAACCACTTCCAAAACCTGCCTGTGAGCGGCGTTTTGGACCAGCTCAAGCTCCTGGTGCAGATAGATCTGTTTGAGAACCCTTGGGACTGCTCTTGCGACATCGTGGGGATGAAGATTTGGCTGGAGCAGCTGAGCGCAGGGACTGTGGTGAACGAGGTGGTGTGCGAGACGCCGCGGCGCCACACGGGAATGGACGTCCGCTCGATCCAGTCCGAGCAGCTCTGCCCGGACTACTCGGACGCCTACGTGTCGCCGACTCCCCCGACGGAAGAGCCGATGGACGACCGGGTCGTCACGACGAACGCGCCCCAAAAGGTCGACACGCCTAGCAGCACCGTCCCCCTCTCCGTCCTCATCCTCAGCCTCCTGCTCGTCTTCATCATGTCCGTCTTCGTGGCGGCCGGGCTGTTCGTGGTCGTCATGAAAAAGCGCAAAAAATCCCAAAGCGACCGCACGAGCACCAACAACTCTGACGTCAGCTCGTTCAACCTGCAGTACAGCCTCTACAGCAACCGCTCGGGCCCCAAAGTGAAGGCCCCAGCCGGTCACGTCTACGAGTACATCCCCCACCCGATGGGCCACATGTGCAAAAACCCCATTTACAGGTCACGGGAGG
Organism: Notolabrus celidotus; assembly: GCF_009762535.1. Taxonomy (NCBI): domain Eukaryota; kingdom Metazoa; phylum Chordata; class Actinopteri; order Labriformes; family Labridae; genus Notolabrus; species Notolabrus celidotus. Next base: position 10,492,794 of record NC_048295.1, on the reverse strand, counting down.
GGAACACAGTTGAGGATTACCGTGACCTCCATGAGCTCAAAGTCACTTACAGGAGTACCCCCGAGGAGGATCGGGACGGCACTATGAGGAGCCCCGCTTACAGCGTGAGCACCATCGAGCCACGTGAGAACCCCTCCCCTGTGCAGGATGCAGACCATTTCTTCAGAGGCATCCTGGAGTCGGATAAGCAGCCCCCTCACCCATCTATGGCATCCATTCCAGCAGGTGCTAATTTAGAGTACAAGTACACAGGGCCTGTGTCGTACACGTACAACCCCAATTTTGATGTCAGACGTCAGTTCTTGCACCCGGAGAGGATAAGAGAAACAGTGCTGTATGGCACGGCGCCCAGTACTGTTTACGTGGAGCCCAACAGGAATGAGTATTTGGAGCTAAAAGCTAAACTCCAGTCTGAGCCCGATTACCTCGAAGTTCTTGAGAAACAGACCACCTTTAGCCAGTTCTGAGCAGCCGAATCAGTCACGTGATGAAGCATTTTTCTCTCTGGACCCTCCTTGAAGACACTTGCTCAGTTTTTAGGGTGCCTTGGCACGACACAAACAAAGCAACAGCGGTAAAAAAAAAAAAAGGAGCTGAAACGGGGTGTGCCGAACAATCTTATTCTTATTTCTGAAACATGACATTTACAGGAATGGATACAGCTTTCTGAAACATGGATGAACAAAATTGCTCTACTTAACTGATGATGCAAAATCTATTTTTCTATGGTGAAGATCGAATAACACACAAAATGTAAGTGTACAGGTAAATCTTACCCAACTTTCATTTTCAGGAATATAACCATACATAAGGTATATTGTGAATCAGAAAAGAAATGTTTATAAGAATCACTCCTGGACAAAAACACTGTACAGCAGATCATCAAAACTGTGTAGGACTATTTTCTGCTGTAGTCTGTAAGTAAGTATTTATTGATATAATCTGCCATGTCTTTTCAAAACTTTTGATTCTACATCAATATTACCTGTGTCATCATACTCCATGATCCTCTGGAAAGGCTTCTGTTTGTAGTTTCATTTACTGTAGCTCTGCATTGTAAAAGTGGCTTTTTTTGAGAGTGGCACACCCCCAAAATGTTCAAAAAAGACTGCGTCATTTGAAGAAGATGAAAAAAAAAGTGTCTTTGTATGCTTTCTGCACTTTTTTGGAAATTAGAAGGCGAGTTAGCCTTCGATGAGCTCTCATAAAGGAGATTATTATATTAAAAATGAATATGGGTATTCATTCTTAATATGTAGAATTGATATGTTATCAAACAAAAATCCAGAAAAGATAATATTTGAAGTATTAATTCTGTTGTGTAATACTGATATTTTAATCAATGTAACACCTATTTTTATACGAGCATTCGCAGATTCTCTATCCCTTCTCGATTTTTCATTTGTTTTGGTTGCTTTGCACTTATTGCACTATATTGACCAAACTATGTTATTGTCATCAAATAAACATGATGTCAGGTTCATATCATGTGCTCATGAGGAAGGCTGGTTGGTACTTACATGAAGGTTCGGTCCAACATCTGAATTTAGACTTAGAATGACTTAAAATGAAGAAGCACCTGAAGTCTTAAAGTAATTCAGTTGTTTTATAATAGTGCAAACAAGATACCATCTTGTGCAAACATTGTTATTATCTTGTGGGAACAAGCTGATAATCTCATGTACACACGGTATCAAATTGTCTTGTGCATGCCAGTAACTATCTTGTGCACTCAGGTTAATATCTTGTGTGCACAAGCTATCTTGTTGAAATAAGGTCGTATTATTTGGGGCTAAAGTTAGTAGCTTGGGGGAGCAGGATAATTACCCCATGCACACAATAGAATGATCTTGTGCACACATGTTATCTTGCAGGAAAATGCAAAATGTCTTGTGTGCACAAGATTTATATATTGGGCTGACGAGTTAACATCTTGTGCGAGCAAATTGCCTTGTGGGAATGAGTAAAATATCTTGCATTGTAATTATCTTGTCGAAACAAGTAAATGTCTTGTGCACTCCAGTAACTATCTTGTGCGCAAAAGCTGGGCTAAAGTTAGTAGTTTGGGGGAACATGTTAATTACCCCAAGTACACAATATAATTATCTTGTGCGCGCAATATATTAACTTGTCTCACTAATATAATTATCTTGTGCCCAGAAGTTATTTTGCAGGAAAACACAATGTCTTGTGTGCACTAGTTATGATCTTGTGCGCACAAGATACTTATATTTGGCAGACAAGTTCAAATCTTGTGGGATCAAGTTAATATCTTGTGTGCACAAGTTGTCTTGTAGGAACACGCAAATTGTCTTGTGTGCACAAGTTATGATCTTGTGTGCACAAGATACTTATATTGAGTGCACAACTTATTGTCTTGTGCAAACAGGGTAAGATCCTGTGTGCACAAGTTGTCTTGTAGGAACACGCAAATTGTCTTGTGTGCACAAGTTATGATCTTGTGTGCACAAGTTATGATCTTGTGCGCACAAGATACTTATATTGAGTGCACAATTTATTGTCTTGTGCAAACAGGGTAAGATCTTGTGTGCACAAGTTGTCTTGTAGGAACACGCAAATTATCTTGTGTGCACAAGTTATGATCTTGTGCGCACAAGATACTTATATTGAGTGCACAACTTATTGTCTTGTGCGCACAAGATCAGAACTTGTGCACACAAGACAATTTGCGTGTTCCTACAAGACAACCTGTGCACACAAGATCAGAACTTGTGTGCACAAGTTGTCTTGTAGGAACAGGCAAATTGTCTTGTGTGCACAAGATACTTATATTGAGTGCACAACTTATTGTCTTGTGCAAACAGGGTAAGATCTTGCGTGCACAAGTTGTCTTGTGTGATTGTGAAAATATCTTGCACACTCAAGCTATTAGTCTATGCGAACAAGTTAATTGTCTTGTGCACACAATAGAATTATCTTGTGGAAACAGTTATAATCTTCATATCTTGTTCTTATAACTTAATATCTTGTGCATTAAAGTTATAATCTTGTTCCCACAACTTATTCATATTGCACATAGAGGATTACTTGCTCCAAAAAGATAATTCTATTGTGTGCACAACATTATATCTTGGGTGCACAAGATAACAACCTGTTCCCATGAGATAATTAGATTGTGTGCAGAGGTTAGTATCTTGTACGCACAATATAAAAGATATATATCTGGACTTCAGGGGCCGGGTAGAATCTTAAAGAGGTTTAATTCTGTATTTTGTATTTGAAATAAGAGTTCTGTGTTTATTAGTTTCTTTATTGTCCAATCAAATGATAAAAGCCTTGACTGTGGACTGGAAGAAGATAAAGATACAGTATTTACACCTCGCTCAGGGGGGGCAGCCAGAGCCTCAGAGAGGATCACAATCAATGGGTTTCAATCAATAAGCATAATCTGAGGCTGTCCCTGTGCTATTATACCATGCAACCACATACGCTGCCTGGTCATTTATACGAGCATCATTAGAGCCGACTTGCAATTAAAAGCTATTTTAGCAATATGACAGAGTCGATGGGTGTGAACTTTGACGCTGATTAAGACGCACAGCTTCTGGGTGCATGATCTGACGTCTTCATTTTAATTGGATTGTTTCATAAGTGAATCTATTTCCTTAAATAATACACATCATGGAAATCCAACCGCTTGTTTTTCTCCTACTTTAAGCACTTATTGTGATTTTCTTTAAAGGTCCAATCAAAAGCACATCCCTTTTATTTTGGCGGGGGGACGACTCCTGCCAAGGTTTTCCTTTAAGTGTATTGTTAACAGTCTTTCTGTTGTTAAAGGAGGATAATGGTGCTTTTGGAAGGTATCACAAACGCTGGCTGGAGGGGCGTGTCAGTGTCGGTTTGATTGGCAGCAGCTGGCAGCGAGCCGGAGTGATTGTGTTCCACCTTAGGGAGGGGGAGACGGAGTAAACAAGCTTGTGCTGCTGTGTGCACGTCACGGGCGCGACGGTGTGCTGCTGCAACATTCACCTGCTGTTAAATTCGTGCAGCTAATTCAATTAGATTGGCGTGTGTGTTTTCTTGCTCCCTCAAAGTAACATTCAGACTGTATGTAGCATGATGCTATCAGGTTGCATTGAAATGCATGGTGTCCTGCAAGTTCAGTTCCTCCTTTGCTTTCGGGGTTGTGCTTTGCAAAGCAGATCTGTGAGTTGCAGCAAACAAAAAAACAGTGCAGGGTGATTTTTTTTTACACAGGCTTTAAGTTCCTCTTCAATTGACCCACTTAGATCCAGTATGCAAAGCAGGCCTATAAAAATGCAAAGGGTGCACCGTGCCACCGTTTCCAGCGCACGATGAGCATCACAATTTAGGAATTCAGCGTTCCCTAACCGAGGCAGGGATCTCTCCGGACACCTTAATCCGGAAGACTTATACGCAATTTAGAATCACCGCTACAGAACGTATCTCTCTGTGAGTGTCATTCAGGCGGGTTCGGTGCAGCTGCATTTTCTCAATGACAAAAAAAGAAGCAGGGGGGAATGAAACAGGGGGCCCTGCTTTTGTTGGATCTTTTCATAGAAGCCCAGAATGAGAACAGAAGGCGCCATTTGGGAGATGAGGAGTCCTGGAAGCGAGTGTAACTGTGGATGTGTCATACATGTAGCAGGGGATGTGAATCATGGCCAAGAAGTGTGTGTGTGTGAGAGAGAGAGAGAGAGAGAGAGAGAGAGAGAGAGAGAGAGAGAGAGAGAGAGCGCACACTTTGGCCTATGGGATGGCGGTGTGACAGGTTCTGACATTCATTGTTGCTGCTCCGATCTTTATTGAGGAAACACAGTGTTTCTTCTGTTCCTCAAACTTCCTCGAGCGTCACATCTTTCAGGATGATTCGGCTAATTCCACAGAAGAAGAAAAAAAAACTGATTGGGCACAATTACATAATCACTGAATCATGCATTCCAAATGGGCTTGTTGTTACTGTATGCATGTGTGTGTGTGTGTGCCTCCTACCCGAACTCCCAGTGTGGAGGTTTTATCGCCCTTATGACCCGGCGCTGTGTCCCAGAGTAATGGGTGCATGAAGCATCGCACTGCAGGAGGCTATGCGTGTGTGTGTGTTCAAGAGAGAGAGGGAGTTGGCAGTTGAAATAATGCTTTTAATCAGCCAATGGGCTCTTTACGTCTTAACACAAATGGAAGCACCAAGGAAGGGCAAAGAGTTTATTATGTCTTCCTGGATTATTCCATTTATAGCCTCTTATAAGCTCTCTTCTGCTCAAACCCTGAAAAAGCCACAAAAGACCCCAGCAGTGGTCAACATCTGTATTCTGCAAAGAAAAGAAGGCTCCTAGGATGAAATATCAGGGTGTGTGTTGCACCATGCTTCACATGAGCCCTCCCCTGATTTATGGCTTAAACCTATTGTGCCGGATCCGATGTGGAGCTGACGCAACTCAAAGCTTGATGTACGCGCACATCTTAGCTGTCACAACCTCTTCACTCTTGAAGAGCGCTGAAGTTTCTCACATATTGGAACTTCTTTCACAGAAGAGGGTAGAGAAAAAAAAAAGCAAGCAGAGACAGTGATGGACAGTTTGGGATCCAATATTCTTTTTACACTTTGTGCTTTTCACACCATTTGAGAGTAAATCAATGTGGAACGGTACAGCGCGTGAAACTCGTCCAAGCTGCAGGAAGCGTTGGCTCGTCGCTCGGCTATTTTCAGCTCGCCGAGTTTGACTTGGAGGGAACTGTTTTCCCAACGTTGTGCTGAAAATACGAGGCTAATTAAACTGCTTCTGGTCGCTACAAATGGCTTTTCATGGCGGATCAGATGGTGCTGGCAGGATTTGAGTGTTTATGGTAAATAAAATCGGCATGGTGGTACACATGGACAGGGCTGTTCTCAAATGCTGTGAGGCCCAGGGGCAAACATAAGACATGGGGCCCCTTTTACCCACCTTTGCTTTAGATGCTTAAATTGACCTTACAATATGTCTTATGGCATGTGGCGCCCCCTAGTGGTCTGGATATCATGCCAATTTTGTCATATACCCTGGACAGGGCCGTACTAAGCTGCTGTGAGGCCCAAGGGCAAAAATAAGACATGGGGCCCCTTTTACCCACCTTTGCTTTAGATGCTTAAATTAACCTGTTATCGCTTGAAATACTAACTACCAATTCATTTTGGGTGGATTATGATGAAAGAATGACGTATTTACAAACAAATGTTTACTTTATACTGACGTATTTAAATTAATTTTGCCACAATTTCTTCCTTTTATCCTGCAACATAATTTGTTTGATAATTACAACATGTCTTTTGGCATGTGGCGCCCCCTAGTGGTCTGGATATCATGCCAATTTTGTTATATACCCAGGACAGGGCCGTACTAAGCTGCTGTGAGGCCCAAGGGCAAAAATAAGACATGGGGCCCCTTTTATCCACCTTTGCTTTAGATGCTTAAATTGACCTGTTATCGCTTGAAATACTAAACACCAATTAATTTTGAGTGGATTATGATAAAATAATGACGTATTTACAAACAAATGTTTACTTTATACTGACGTATTTGATTTATTTTGCCACAATTTTTTCCTTTTATCCTGCAACACAAGTTGTTTGATAATTACAACATGTCTTTTGGCATGTGGCGCCCCCTAGTGGTCTGGATATCATGCCAATTTTGTCATATACCCTGGACAGGGCCGTACTACGCTGCTGTGAGGCCCAAGGGCAAAAATAAGACATGGGGCCCCTTTTACCCACCTTTGCTTTGGACGCTGAAATTGACCTGATACAGCTTGAAATATTAACTACCAATTCATTTTGGGTGGATTATGACTAAAGAATGACGTACTTACAAACGAATATTAACGGTATGCTAACCGTTGTGGTTCCTTTTTTCCCGCAACATTGATAATTTCACTTTGTTCTTAATTTTGGAGTTCCATTTTGAAAAATGTTTCATGGCTTGTGGCGCCCCTAGTGGTCTGGCTATTAATTTGAGAATAAATTCAAATATATAACCCAAATCTGCTGAAACATCAAGCTAATTTAACCCCTTCTTGACGTTAGCAAGAACCGTAATCTAGATCCAGAATATAAGTCGCAAGGTTAAACTGTGCTCTCCACAATGTGTACTTTCTATGCAGATGTGTAGCTCTTCTTGGAAAGTGTTATCACCACCATGCTAGCTACGCATACGGTGGCTAATGTAGCGTTGACAGGGCCGGAATCAGCTGCTGAGACACCCAGGGGCTAAACTTACCAATGGGCCCCCTTTTACCCACCTTTTGCTAAATCTCATAAATATTATGCTACAAGTTGGAATATTAAATACTGAGTTATTTGAAGTACTTTGGGTACCATTTGAAGTCTACTGTCTTCAAATTGTGAGATCCTGGTGCACACATTTTAAATGTATCTGATAACATATCTTGATTGTCTCCTAAAGGTTCTGGTCTTTCGTCATTTTGTGAATCCATCCATGCACATGCTTGTCTTTTGTACTCAGATTGTGAGTCATTTAACACTGTAATGTCTCAGAAATGGACGATGCAAATTAAAAATACAGTTTTTTCACATGGGAACTTCGAGGCAGCAGTTTTTCCAATGTTGTCACAGGTTTTTTCTTGGAGCCTCTTTTGGTGTTTATGTGACTTTATAAGCTTGGCACTATATGTGAAGAGAGGCAGGGAATGTGGGGAGTGGAGGGTGGGGGATGACATGCAGTAAATGCTCAAGGTTGGAATTGAACCTGCGACCTCTATGATGAGGGCTACAGCATCTGTGTGTCTGCTCAACCAATGATGGATCTGGTCTTTCCTCACCTGTGCACTTGAGTCCCTTGTTTTGCACCGTACCACCTAGCCCGCCAACAATCTGCATAAAGGATAATTAAGCTAACACGTGGCCTCTCTGTGTATACCGAGACAGATGGAGGGGGTGGACACATTCCATATGCTCGAGCGACGCCGCACCCACCCGCCGGAGCTCCTCGTCCCCGGCTCAGCCTCACTGCTCGCCTGTCCCGGTCCCCGGCGATGATGTGAGCAATTGAGTTCAAGGAGATCTGGGTAATTGAGAGGGCAGGGATGGCATCTGACAGGCACCGATGGCTCCAATGATTACTTTAATCAGGGTGGTTAATGGAATTCCTTCAGGCATGTAGAAATGCTCAAATGTTCATCAGCACTCAGGCGGGTTCTTCCCCACACCGACGCCTCCCCTCTTACCCCATGTTGCTTTAATTACTGATCAGTTTCCACCCTTTTGATGCGTTGAGCATCCTCTGATGTGTTTGCACTCCTGTTGACTTTCCCAACACCTAAGTGAAATGTCACCATAAAGACAGGGTCAAGGACTCAATCCTATAAAATCTGTTTTAAATCAAGCACATAAAGATAAAGAAGGTTTATGAGTAATGAAAGTACACCACATTATACACTGAGTATTTGAGTATTTATCATAGCTCCTGCAGTCTGTTCCTTCATTTGTTCCCAAACTTGAAATTCAATTTCAACCGTGAACTTTCTAACGAGTCTCAGTTAACACTCCCACTGTCCAGCCTGTGCCGAATTGACTTTGAGACATTTAAAAGCACAGTCTGTATCCAGACTCTAATGCCATCTGCCGCACTAACATGCCTCTCTCTTATCTGTCTGGCATTTTCATTCTGTTTGTTTAATGTCTGAGGACATGATGTTACAACTAACTGTGATTTTGAATTTAATCTGGCTGCTTTTACATGTTGTAGTTTTGCATGTTAACTTGGGTTGAAGATATTTGGTGGATTCTCAATTTTGAATGCTTGTTTTGCACATTAAGCCCTTAGAGCTGGGCGATATTGCAAAACATGTAATCAGTCAATATTGATATTTATCATTACTTCATTTAGATTTGAAGTCAGATAGCTTGTATCTGGATTCAGTTTTCTAATGAGCTTCTTGACTCCATCATTTCTGACGGTGCTAGCAGTGCTAACAGGAAGTAGGTCTTTCCAACATGTACAATGAAGATGTGTCATATGTCATGTTAAGATTACAAAGGGTTACAGGCAGAGTGATGTTGTTGGTTTTCAGTAGTCGTCCATGTCGCTGTCCCTACTTTCAGCTGTGTTTACATTCCACTCCACACATCTTTAAGCCCCGCCTACCTCTCACCCTGCGACATGATTGGCTGTCCAAAGTATTTATGGTTTATTTATATACAGTCTTTATGAATATGTGTTGCATTTGTACTGAGAAAAATTATATCATGATAACTATCATTATTGAATTATCGCCCAGCCCTACTTTTATCACCAAAATTCAATTAGAGTGTTAGGACATTGTGTGAAATGTTCATAAAAACAGGTTTTTGATTATTTTTTTCACACTTTGAAACCTTTATATGATTGAAAAAAGTGCAACAAATCAAATATATCAAAATAAATGCTCATTTTAAACTCCATGCCAGCAATGCATTTCAAAACAGTCGGGGCATGAGCATGTTCAAGGTTGCTTGGCTCATGCAGTGACTTCCACTACAGAGTTCATTCAGCCATGTCCCTTTTAAAGTTGTATTTTTGGGGGCATGTTTTGCCTTTAATGGATAGGACAGCTGAGGAGAGACAGGAAACGGGGGGAGTGGAGGGTGGGGGATGACATGTAGCAGGCTCTCTTCATACCCAGTCATGTGACTAACCTGTTGCAAATTAACCTTACTAGTTGAGATTGGTGTTTGTTTGTTTTTTAACATTATTTAACATTTTCAGCTCTGTTTACATTCCACTCCACACATCTTTAAGCCCCGCCTACCTCTCACCCTGCGACATGATTGGCTGTTCAATGTATTTATGGTTTATTTATAAAAAAAGATTATAAATATGTGTTGCATTTGCATTGAGAAAAATTATATCATGATAACTATCATTATTGAATTATCGCCCAGCCCTACTTTTACCACCAAAATTCAATTAGAGTGTTAGGACATTGTGTGAAATGTTCAGAAAAACAGGTTTTTGATGATTTTTTTCACACTTTGAAACCTTTATTTGATTGAAAAAAGTGCAACAAATCAAATATATCAAAATAAATGCTAATTTTAAACTTCATGCCATTCAGCCATGTCCCTTTTAAAGTTGTATTTTTTGGGGCATGTTTTGCCTTTAATGGATAGGACAGCTGAAGAGAGACAGGAAATGTGGGGAGTGGAGGGTGGGGGATGACATGTAGACCACTAGGCCAACAGCTCCTCGTTTTATACCCAGTCATGTCACTAACCTGTTGCAAATTAACCTTACTAGTTGAGATTGGTGTTTGTTTGTTTTTTAACATTATTTAACATTTTCAGCTCTGTAGTGGAAGTCACTGCATGGGCTCTGAGTCCAAATCAGATTTACCCACCCTTATGGAAAATAATGAACATGCATGTTGCAACAGTTTTGGAACATGAAAATGCGGCATCACATTTGGAATTAGCGTGTATTTGCTGTTGTTGCATTATTATATAATTAAATATACGCTTTAAACCATGCAACTATGTTCTTTTAACATTTCACACAGAGTCCAAACTCTTATGGAATTGTGTGTGTATCCTTGACTTAATATTGGTTGTGTTTTATCACAGCATCCACGTCCTTTGCTTTGTATCAAACCCACAAAACATGCTAACCACAACCTGTTCTGATGTATAATGTGTGCACACACCACTTCTTCATCTCTATTGATCATAGCACCAAAAGCAGTCTTGCAATCCTCATCCCCTTTTGCATTTGAATACTTCTTTCCACTGCGACATACAGAACATATCATCATGTTGGAGAAAGAGCCCTTTCAATAATGGAATTTCAAGTCCCTGTTATCTCCTAGTGAGCTTTTTTCCTGCAGCCTGTCCAATCTGAATGGTGGATAATGAAGTTAATGTAGTGAATGCAAAATGGATTCGAAGTATTCCAGGAGCTATATCTGTCCTTGTCATACTCTGATTGTAGGATTCAGTCTATATTGAGTGGGTTTGATTGGATCCTCAGGAAAACGTGTCTCTACCTTGTTCCATGTTTTATGTAGCCATTGCTGTCTCCCCCCTCCTTCCTGTACTCCACTCTCGTTCTCTCCCACTGGGCCGCCATGCTTGCGTTCATCCGGCCACCCGTTTTGTTTGTTTGTTTACGGCGGCTTGCACCCGTTGATCCGGAGCCGCAGTAACCCTGTCGTTTGATAAATGGCAACCATAGCATTACTGACTCCCCGGCCGAGCGCGGTGACGCTCCGGCCAAAAAAACAACAGGTTGATGTATGGCTTCCTTCAGAGTGTCAAGTCATTTAAGTAGAGCGCGTCCAGGCGCAGGGCTGTGTGTGTGTTTGGAACGCTGCCTCGGCCTGCCCTGCCTTGTATGCGTCATCAGACTACACTAGCGCCAAATAGGTACATCAGAGGTCCATGATGCAGGGGAGGAGTGTGTGTTTTCATTGTTGTAGTCAGGGCGAATTTGTCATGCAAGCACAAATCACAACTGTGGAATAAGGTCAAGTCAGGAAACGTCATTGTCAGGACTGGCAGGGGACTTATTGTCCTTCTGGTTTGAATGCCTCTTTGGGGGGTTGAGACATGGGAGCATTGTCCAAATGTGACATAGATTGTTCAAATGTTTTAGGACTTAGTACTGACAGATTAAATTATAATCCTCCAATCCCCATTGGTTCCATTTTTTTAACTTGCCCTTGTCTTAGTTTGTTTCCAGTGGCTTCATTATATTGTATTCCTGTGTTAATTGGAGCTTTACCATGTACTAATGTATTAAGGGGGCTTTGGTAGATACAACCAAGTGTGCTAACATTCATTTCTTTAACATTTTTAGTTATTTTTTAACATTATGTTCTCAATGGCTTATACCAAAGTGTATAAAAAACTACCACAGTAAGTCCAGAGTAATATTGAAAAGGCCAGATTTCCAGAAATGTTGTTTCTTTACACAAAATTAATTTTATAAAACATAAGAACAGTCATTTTTTTTCCCATTTTTTTATTGACTACATCACTTTTAATACTTTGTAATACATCGCTGTAAGAAAGCATGTTGTCATTTTGCATTACTTTTAACATTTTATGGAGAGGGGTTCAAATTTAACATTGCACACATTTCTTTTAATGTTTTCAGAAGACTAGTTAACACAGAATACACTTATCTTTGACATGTTGTAATGTAAGTTCACTTTTTAAGCCCTTGAAAATGCTAAAAAAAAAAGATGCTAAAACAGCTAACTTTTAATGCTTTTATAACCATAATTCAATAAGAGGTTTAGGACATTGTGTGAAATTTTGATTTTGATGGTTTGCTAATAATTTAAAACCTTTATTTGATTGAAAAAAGTGCAACAAATCAAATATATCAAAATACATGCTAATTTTAAAGTCTATGCCTGCAGGAATGCACTTACAGAAATGTTAAATCCATTTTATAAAACATGCAAAGTGATGCAACTTTCCTGTAATAATAAGAACAGGCATTTTTTTCCATTTTTTTATTCACTACATCACTTTTAATACTTTATAATACATCGCTGTGAGAAAGCATGTTGACATTTTGCATTACTTTTAACATTTTATGGAGAGGAGTTCAAATTTAACATTGCACACATTTCTTTTAATGTTTTCAGAAGACTAGTTAACACAGAATACACTGATCTTTGACATGTTGTAATGTAAGTTCACTTGGGTTGAAGATATTTAGTGAAATCTCAATTTTCAATGCTTGTTTTGCACATTAAGCCCTTGAAAATGCTAAAAAAAAAAGATGCTAAAACAGCTAACTTTTAATGCTTTTATAACCATAATTAAATGAGAGTTTTAGGACATTGTGTGAAATTTTAAGAAAGCATGTTGACATTTTTCATTACTTTTAACATTTTATGGAGAGGAGTTCAAATTTAACATTGCACACATTGATGGTTTAAAACCTTTATTTGATTGAAAAAAGTGCAACAAATCAAAAAATATCCAAATATATGCTCATTTTAAAGTCTATACCAGCAGCAATACACTTAGAGAAATGTTAAATTCATTTGATGCAACATTTTTTAAATTCATTGATGCAGCATTCCTGTAACAATAAGAACAGGCATTTTTTTTCCATTTTTTTATTCACTACATCACTTTTAATACTTTCTAACACATCGCTTTAAGAAAGATTACTTTTAACATTTTATGGAGAGGAGTTCAAATTCAACATTGCACACATTTCTTTTAATGTTTTCAGAAGACTAGTTAAAAACTGAAATTTTATGACTACATGGTCAACCTTTATGCACAATACATCACTTTCAATGTTTGCAGAGGTCACATGTTGCATTGAAGGCAAAATGCAATTTATGATTGAATACTAACTTCCATTTATTGCATTTAGAGGTTCAAGGTGCTTTTTGAAGAAGACAAATTAGAAGCACTTTGTAACTTTAAGAAACGGCCATATAAATAAAGTTTATCATTATGTTATTATAATGTTATAAAATGTTAAAATGTTGCAATAATGGGTGTTTCTTATTGCACTTAGCATGGCTTGATTTCATGTTTCTGTTGTATAAATTTGCACTGGATGCCTATTTGATTTATGGCACTACCTCTTGACTTGAGCTCTGATCTGAAGTATCACACTCTCCATCTTTCAGCAATCTGTCCATCATTTTGACTGAACATAGTTCATTCATTAGCCTTTCTTTTTCTTGCAATTACATGAGGAATCAGGTTATGACGCCAGCCTGGGTTGTAACACAGTCATTTAATATTCCTCTTCATTCATGCTCTGTTGCCTTGATATTTGGGAACCATTAAGGAAACACTCTTCAGTATGAGCACCTTTGATGTGTGATCACCTTTTTACACCAGCTCTAATGGACACAGCCTTTGGTGCCCGGCGTGGAAACAGAGTGCAGAATATTTAAAACCTTTGTATGGTTGGAGTATTTGCATCCTTGCTCTTGTATCCACTTGTTTGGATATTTAAAACAGCACTGCAGCGTCTCTTGACGCCGATGAGAAAGGATTCATTTACCACTTTTGAAAAGTACAATTAGCACCAGCAATTTGCTTCCATCCTTCTTGAACGTATGTTTTTTTGGGATGCAATTAAACCCCACAGTGGAGGCAAACCCAATGGCTGCCATTGTGAAATGAAAGCAGCTTGGGGAATCTTTATAATGATGGCGTCTTCATATGTCTCTGGAAAGGTCCTTGACCTCCTTCCCTGTTCCGGTTGGATAAAAGACGCGATGTTCCATCTGAGCTAGAAGAGATTGAAGGTTGCAGAATGTGGTGACCAATTTCCCTCCTTACTGGGATACAAAATTGGACTGACCTATAGCACTCTTGCGTGCTTCAATGGTGGCTGTGTGACCTGTTGTGACCTTGCTGCATTATAATTTCCGTTGTTCTGTGCATTCTTGGGGGACAGTAGTGGACTATAGGCGGGGGTTGGATGGGGGAATGAGTCCAGATGGATTTGAAATGGAAGTTTATTTATAGATTTTTGGGTTGGCCCAACTGGGGCATGAACACAGCCTCCAATGGGGACTTACATGACTTCCTGGTTCCCTGGAGAAGGCAGGGGTGACCAGGCTATGAGTGCAAAGACAACACTAATAGCATTTATGCTGTACTCTCTCCTTTAACAAGCATCATCTTCTTATAGAGCTTAAATCTGAAGTCAGAACTGCAAGCACCAATGAAAGTATATGTGCAGCATTGAATTCAAAGGGGGCTACAGGCAGTCTTTCCTAATGCAACACAGCCCAGGTAGTTGATCCTGCATCTGCAAAAGCAAAGAGACAATTTTAGCTCAAAGTTTTAGCAACCAATGCTAACACTGGCAAAAATTATATTTTTCATGAGAAGAAATAAGCTACATTTTAGTCATTTTTTAAGATTATGTATCTATTTTAAACTCAGAGTATCTTATAAATACATGCACAATAAGGATTAAAGGACTATTGCAAAGATTTGATGTGTTGACAAAACGTAATGGCACAGACTGAAACAAAATGTAAAGAAATGTTAAATTTACGTCCTTTTTTAACATTTTCAGGCTCCTTTTATGGTATCTATTTTAAACTCACAGTATCTTATAAATGCATGCACTATAAGGATTAAAGGACTATTGCAAAGATGTGAAGGAAAGACAAAATGTTATTGCAGAGTGAAACAAAATGTAAAGAAATGTCAAATTTAAGTCCTTTTTAATATTTTAAGGCCCCTTTTACAGTATCGATTTTAAACTCACAGTATCTTATAAATACATGCACTATAAAGATTAAAGGACTATTGCAAAGATTTGATGTGTTGACAAAATGTAATGGCACAGACAGAAACAAAAATTGCAAATTAAGATGTAAAGAAATGTCAAAAATACTTCCTTTTTAACATTTTAAAATGTCCTCAACGTCCCATAATGCACCTCCTTTCCTCACTGTTCTTTGTACGGCAGGACACAAGCCCCTTCAGTCCACTGTTTGTGCAAGTGAGACGCTAAAGCAGTCATTTCTGATCCTTGACTGTAATCTGCACCCTGAACTCACCTTTTTGTGAGGCTGTTTTCATCCTGACATACCACATATCTCCTCCTCTTGCATCTTTGTATGAGTGTCAAAAGGATTCCAATGCACTGTGCTGCATTTTTGTGCAACCTGGAGGTTCACTCGTTCTTCTTTGAAACGAGTGTATGTCTGCTTTGTGTGAGTTTGCAATTAGACGCTGCATTGTTACTGGTTGAATTGGGCTCTCTGGAGATGTGTGTGTGTGTGTGTGTGTGTGTTTCTGAGGCTGATTGTTGGAACGCCGCAGATAAGGCGTGTTCCGTGGGTGGCTCGGTGGGTCTCCCACTGCCGAGCACCGATACAAACGTGCAGAAACTTTAACAAGGCTTCTGATTTACTGTACAATTCCTCTTGTTAGCTCGCTCTTTCTTCCTCTTCTTCTTCTTCTTTCTCTTTCTATCTCCCGTCCCCTCCTCTCCTCTCCTGTCCCCATTTTGTTTCTATCACCTCGGCTTTTCAGAGTGCGGCGAGGAGTCTGCAGAAACCGGGGGCCTCGCTAAAGGAATTAGACGGCGCGCTGGGAGATGGCTCAGATAATGAAATGGTGGGAGGTAGAAAAACTCATTTTCTCACTTGTGAGAGAGGGAGACATACTAATGTGGCGATTGAAAAATGCACTGAATAGTACTGACACGAAAAAAAAAAAGCCAATTCCAAAATCCAGCGGTGTGATTTGATTCCAGTGCGTAAGATATGGACTTGCTAAAAGGATCAACCTCGACGCGGGGTTTAACCAACCAAAATGGACTTGTCATGAAGGGGAAAACTGTTGTTTTCCAGCCGTCCTCCTCCCAGAATGCACTGAGTGACAGTGTGCTCGTGTTTGGACAATAGCAAGGCTGAAGTTGGCAGAGTGTGGGCGTGCTTGTTAAAAAGCGGCTCCTGTGGAGGGGCTCTCAGAGCTCTTACAGCAGCGCTGACGTCAGCTACTTGTGATGTTCTCTGAGTGTGCCTGCCAGAGTGTGAGTATGTGTGTGTAGGCTAAATGTACGCAGAGCAGAGAGTCGGACTTGTGTAATGAAATTCACGAGGGTTGAATGGTGGAATTGAAAACAAAGGGAGATTGAGGTGTGATGCAATGTGCGCCCGATATTGATTTGCAAGCGAGTTTTGCAAGATGATGCTGTAAGTTATGAAGTGTGGCTTGTGCTGTGAAGGAAATTTTGCACCTTTTAGATTTGGGAAATCTCTCAATTTGCAGAATCCGGCTCGTGCATGGAGGATTCCTTCATTAAACAAGTCTGAATCAAGTTTTTCTTGGAGTATCTGCATGCAATTGATGCAAAAGAGACAGGCTTTTTCTTGTCTTGGTGATCTGCAACTATCAGGTCCTTAATGTCTCTCTGCAAGTGATGACACAATCCAGACGGGCATCATGCATTCAGAAATCCTGACGCCTCAATCACTTTTAATATTCTCCATCCTTCCGTTCAAGGAGTGATCCAGCTCAAGGTCGCAAAGGACTGGAGCCTGTCCCAGCTGTCTTTGTGCAAGAGGCGGGGAACACATTGGACAGGTCGCCAGTCAATCACAGGGCTAACCATGTCTTGACATGACTTGCGCCAAGGTGCAAAGGTCAAGATCCACTCCTGGACACTCCAGTACAAAAACTCATCCTTCAAAACCGTGCAACTCAGTGCTTTTAAGTCAGGGTGCTGAGGAACTGCAGCTGTACATCCGTTGTGTATTGATTTTCAAATGCTTTTATGGAAATATTAAAGCACAAGAGTCATCCTCTCATTGAAGGATTCGTGGCTACATCCACGGTTCCTCCTGTTTGCATCTTGAAGCATCCTTGTGCAAGGTACAAAGCCCCCAAACTGCTCCCGAAGGCCCCCCCAGTGCCTGAATCTGTAGTCCTTGCATGGCTCATAAATGGTGTAGAAACATGTGCATGGAATTCCAAATGCTGACATGTAATGCAACACGTCTTAATCTGTCGGGCGATTGCAAGAGCGCTTTATAAAGGCAGTCCATTTAACGTGTTGTGTTGACCTCCCAGTGTGTGAGGTCAACATCCAGTCCAGGCCAGAATCGATTCCCTCCAAACCCGTGCAGTTTTATTGATTCTGATTTGAAAGTATCATTTTAGTCATCTCCCCCGGCTTCTTTTCCTCACTTTGTTCTGGGAGTTGCTGATTTCCATGCAGCTCTGGTTTAAAGAAAGTAAAGTTGTGCAATAACATGAGGTGCCAAAGGCATTCCTGGTGTTGGAGTGATGTCTGTGACTTGTGTATGTTAGGTTTGAGTGTTCTTAGCTCTTGTTTTGAGGTGCTAGACTAGGCTGCTGGATAGAAATGGAGGTGTAATGAGACTAAACACACCAATAGCGTGGTTTCCTTAACTTGCTCAAAGGCCTCCCCGTGCAAATTTGGCCTATTTTGTGACGCCCCATTTGGAAACTGGGAGGTTCTAAATGGACACATGGGAGTAAGCGTGCATGAAGTAAAAGTTGGGGTCAGTGTCAGGGCTGTTGAGGGCTGGAGTTTGCCTCTGCAGGGGTTTCAGGAGATCAGGATGAAGGTGTCCGTGTCTTTTGGGGTCCCAAGATTGGCCCCATCAACGTGACGTCAGTTTTCAGCAGCTAACGTTGATGCACCAGTTGTAGTTCACAGTGATTGCTGAAGTTGTTTACTCTGACTTTATCTTTCATGTCTGGGAGTTTTGAAGGAAACTTTATTGAAGCTCTTTCCCAATTTACACCCACTCCGGTCGTGCCTGACGGTCGGAGCGTACGCCACTTCTGAGAATTCGTGCAGTGCATGCCAGGCCTTAGACTTCTCTGTGAATGAGGCCCCGTCTTTTTCAAAACACGTCTGCTCCCACCAGTGTTAGCTATTTGAAAAGAGAAGGCATGTTCTTGCAAATGCAGCCTATTCAGAGGTGTTTTACTCACGTTGAGCTGCAAGAGAAAGCGCGACAGTCCTCACAATCAGTGCAGATGCATCATTTGAAAAACCTCACCTTGCTTATATTCATATCCAGCTTTCATCACCATCACAGCTCTTGTATTCATGATTAACAACCTGCACGAATCCATTTTCAGCAAATTTGTCTCAAATCAGAGTTAATCCTGAGTATTTCCTGCAAACACACGCCTTAAATCCAGTCATATCCCACCTTTTCCTGCTCTGTTACCCAAGGCGCCCCCCTACACGTATTAACACACCCAGTCCAAATCTGGTTACAATGCAAATAGCACGAACAAGTGAGCACTGTGTATCTCATTTGCCATGTTAAAGTGTGTTAACAGGAGGAATTAGCACCAAATTAAACCCACCAGAGATTCCAGACTCATCTAACTGCCAAGACGTTATTATAGACTCCATATAAATGTGTAAGGTGTCTTGGGAGAATGTGGTTATTGAATTATGCCAAAATTAACCCATTAGCAAGGAGGAATCAATCTAACCAACTGGAAATAGCTGCGCGGCGCGGGCTCTGAGTTTCATTTTGTCACAGGCGTTCTGAAGGGCACCGTAAGAGCTCCATCATTTCCTCGTGCATGACATTTTGCGACTGCATCTTGTGAAAAATGCCCGGAAAAAAAGCAATATGATTTGGTTTACACAGTGACCTGTGGTAAAAACGCATTGCATGGGTGCAAACAATTTCCTCTTCTGTGGGTATAACCTTAGCAGGGACTTTTTCCACATAAAAATTCCTCTGTAGGAAATAAAGAGGGAATTAATTGGCCAGCAGTAAAAGGTCTGCCCATCCTTGCACTGGAGGGTGACATTCTCGTTTTTATACCGCCTTCGCTGCTGGAAAAATGTAAAAAAGGGGGGGTTTGACTCTGTCAGCACAAGAAGCATGATTGTAAGTCCTAAGGAGATAAGCCTACAGTCCTGCAGATAAAGCCCACATGTGATTCTACAGCATCTACAGGTTTTCCTCCAGCTTATGCTTGCATATTGAGTGAAACTGAAAGCCGCAGAGATTGTTTAACCTGCAGAAAAATGCAGAACAAAACGGAGTGCACAGCTAACCTAAACCCAAATTGCTCGTCTCCTTTCTGCTGACGGAGTGCTAACTGCTAATGGCTCCACCAATTGGGCAGTTTACAGATGGACGCTTTCTAATGTGATGATTAGAGAGGGCGACCTTTGTTCTCTGTAAAGGAACCGCTTTAAAATGGAGCGAGGGCAGTGTGTCAGTCAAAGTATACTGAGCCCAAAGATATCAAAATGGGAGTGCGAGTGTGTAAAAGGTTGCATGTGTCCAGAGAGATTGCAATTAAGGTGCGTTTCCACTGCAAGAAGGACCAGGATCTAGGACTTGGGCAGGGGAATTAAGGATGGGCTGTAGCATTTCTTCTTTGCCTTTTTCCACATGTTGCAGACACGAGTCTTCAAGAACCGTTGGTGAGTTCACTTCAACCACAGGGACACGTCTGAAAAAAGTAAATGGGACTCTGTTTGATTCCCCAAAAGGTTCCTGCCTGAGGGTTAGTACTCCCAGAATAGACAGGGACATCTGGGAGGAGCTACAGCCTAAAACATATCTGCTTTATATGAATAAAGGGCAATGGCATGGGTGTAACATATTTGGTCTCTATTGGGAGAACATTTCAAAACCAGTAAAAAAAACAAACACCTGGAACTTAAAGTCCCAGTACTTTGGTGGAATGTAATACAATAGTCTAACTCCAGTGTTTGATACTTAGTTTAATCCTCAAAAAGGTTCCTGTTTCAATATTTAGTTCTCTCTAAAAGACATGGGTTTAACACATTTTTTAGTTTGACATTTCCAACATGTTTGCAGACACAAGTCTTCAAGAACCATTGGTCCTTGGTCGAAATGCACAACAGTGGGCTAAGTTCCTCAAAAAAAAGGTCCTTGGACTCCGAGTTCCAAGTACTTTTTGTTGTAACCCAGCAGAAAGGCTTACACAAATCAGTTCACTTCAACCACAGGGACACATCTGAAAAAAGTAAATGGGATTCTGTTTGATTCCCCAAAAGGTTCCTGCCTGAGGGTTAGTACTCCCAGAATAGACAGGGACATCTGGGAGGAGCTACAAGCTTGAGCATTTCTGCTTTGTATTAAGATAAGATATTACTTTACTGATCC
The DNA here is from genome assembly GCF_009762535.1 of Notolabrus celidotus. Classification (NCBI taxonomy): domain Eukaryota; kingdom Metazoa; phylum Chordata; class Actinopteri; order Labriformes; family Labridae; genus Notolabrus; species Notolabrus celidotus. The sequence goes on along the minus strand of NC_048295.1, from coordinate 10,472,184 downwards.
ATGGGGGGAAATTCAGCATGGGTGTAACCTGTAAATGTAATTGTCTCTATTTAAAAACAAAAAATATATAAAGCACCAGGAACTTAAAGTCCTGGTACTTTGGTGGAATGTAATGCAACAGTTGTTGCAAGTGATTGCATTACCATTGAAGGATCCAGGGTCTAAATACAGTCTATGGTGCTTAATTTAATCCACAGAAAGGTTCCTGTCTCAGTTTTAGTTCTCTCTAAAAGTACAAGGACTTTAAGAGTAGGTTTTGAATCACAAACACTTCTGATTTGGTGTAGTCCTCACAGAATTACAAAAACCAGGAAGTGTTTTTAATGTCTGAATGTGTAACTGTAGCATAATCACATGTTAATAGGAACAAGTAAATTCCAGCAAAGTACTGGGACTTTAAGTTCCAGGTACCGTCTCCCATAAAGGAAAAGGTCTTAATATACTCTGTTGACAGATTTTGTAGACTTGAACATGTCTGTTAATTATAAAACAACCTACCTTTGTGAAACAGTTTAAAACAACATTTTTTAACCCCTTTAGAAGAAGCCCCAGGAACCTTATGGCTTTGGCTAATTTTGGTGGAAACATGACTTCAGGTATGTATATAATTATCACAGTTTTTTTAAATTAACACAAACGAAGGTGTTAATTTGAATCAATTAAGAACAATATAAGTGTCAAACATCAACACCTTCTGTCCTTTCACTGTCGCTAAATTTAATATTTTTGCCGTTGCGATCAACGTCTTTAACTAAAGCGATTACATTTATTCAGTCACAGTGATGAAATTAATAATTCATATTGAGATAATTACATACTACTGTGCCTTAAACATCCATTTGTGTATTTCCAAACCTGTTAATGGCTTTTAAATGGAAACTTGATTTGGAGAGAGGATAATATTCAAATGCCGGTGAAACTGGGGTCCCTGTAGGTTCCAAGTTAATGTGAAAATTCAAATAATCAATTTGAGCCTCTGAGATTACTTATGTGGTGATAATTAAAGCCAGGGAGGGTATAACAAACACAGGACCGACGTTCGCCGGAGTGATCTCTGAGGCCTAGATTTTGATTCCAGGCCTTGAATACACATATTTCTCTTTTTCTTCTTCATGAGATTTTCTTTCATGTTGATGGCTCATCAATAAAACCCATCACTGCGTATCTGGAGGAGAGGAATGTTAAAGATGAAGAAGGCTTTTCATTTGCAGCACCAAAAGTGATACTGGATGTCAGCACTGGTCAGGGAGATTCATCTGGAATAATGAAGAAGAAGGTATGAGAGAAGAGGTGTTAGAGATCTACCTGGTCCGGAATCAAACAATTAACCTCCACTTCCTGGATTTCCCCACAGAAGACACATTTTTATTTCCTCTGCAAACACGTGTATTTGTATTCCTTTGACTTTCCCAGTGCAACCAAACTGTCAGCACTGGGAACTCTTTGCTCAAGGGCATCAGAACAGCAGTTGTTGTTTCACATCTGCTGCCAAGAATAGTCATAACACAGGCGCTGAATCTATAACCGGCTCCTGATCTCCGGCCTGTTCGGTGCACCTTTGCCCTCGTTGCATTCATGCCCAGAAAGCTTTGTTTTCTGTCTCCAGTTGCATTATCTCAGATTGCCAACACAACAGAAAAATGTTTGCAGTCAGAGTTTCAACAGGGGCGTTAAGCATGCTTGTAAAAGCGACATCTTTGCATTAAATGAACTGTAAGGTGAGATTTAATAGCGGTGCATTGCTTGGAGCTTTTTGACCTTTGACAAATGCATGCTAAAAATAACTCACATTTACATTGTTCCAAACATTGTATGGATTTTCAAGCAGCTTGTGCGAAAACAAAAGAAATAATGTAAACATGGAACACTGAACATAACCCCTTTATTATTTATTAAATAACCTTGGCAACAATCCATAATATTCACTGTAGCCTGAAGACTATCATATGGAAACAGCAAATGTTACTGTAACAGTTCATTTTCAAACAAATCAATAATTTTAAAGTGTGATCATAATGTGATCTTAGAATTTAAATTAATATAAAATTAATACTATTATTATTACTATCAAAAAAAGTAGTAGTTTACCTTTTTAGTATCATTTATAATAATAATAACATCATTTATAATACTACTACTTCTACTACTCCTAATTATAATAATAATAACATTGTAATTCTAATTATTATTAACATTATTATTAGCATTATTAGTAAAAGTTATAGTAGTAGTTGTATTTTATTTGTATTATTATAATAAACAATTAAAATAACATTAATGATAATACTAATAATAATAATAATAACAATCATGGTGTAATTATTTTATTTATTATTATCAACATTATTATTAACTTTTCATTAGCATAGTAGTTATAATAGTAGTATCATTTTATTTGTATTAATACTATTAACATTAGTGGTAATACTACTACTTATAATAATAGTAATAACACAAATAATGATACTTTTATAATTATAAAAATTACAAAAAGGTCATTATTATTATTGTTAGTGTATAATAATAATACAAACAAGTATAATAATAATAATAATAATAAAAGTAATAATGATAATAATAATAATAATAATAATAATAATAATCACCTTATAGTAATTGTTATTAACATTATTATTAACATTATTATTGTTAGTGTATAATAATAATACAAACAAGTATAATAATAATAATAATAAAAGTAATAATGATGATAATAATAATAATAATGATAATAATAATGACCTTATTGTAATTGTTATTAACATTATTATTAACATTATTATTAGTAGTAGTAGTTATAGTCGTAGGATTTCCATAATCCATGGTTCTATTGACAAGAGATTGGCCTGCTCATAATTCAACACCTAAACCAAAGTAGCATGTCTCCATAACAGTTGAGTTTCTGCACCATACATACATTAATTCATCTTTTAATTTCTAATATTGTTACATTCTAGCACAAAAAACATTAGCATGGTAGCCTAATTGTAGCTATTCAGAAATGGGGCTCATCATAACTGTAATTCATGCACCTCAGTGCTAAGTCCAAGGCCTACAGTGAGGTAATCTGAGGGTAACACTACTACCTTTTATCACCCCACATTACTCACAGTAACTGTGTAATGTGCTTTTGTGGAGAATTACTACCCCAGTGTGCCTCTGTCACATGTACCATAAAACCTACTTTACAGTGCAGATTAAAAATGCTGTGTCATGGTACATAGCAGTGTCTTAGCCATTCTGCTTGTATACACCCACTTACATCCACTGTACACAGTGTAAGGTAAGGTAAGGTGAAAGCATGGAGTGAGGAGAGGCCAGGAGAAAATAAATAGAGTTGTTGACCTCAAAGATGTCTTCTAGAAAGGAGAACCATGTTTGAGAAAGAGACTGTTTTACTGATGTAGCTATCAGACAATGAACTCAGCATTCAAGTATGTGGTTATAAAGGCCAGGACATGCAGTCTGAAGGCCTCTGAAGACTCTCAGACATGAAATATAATTAGAAAGAGCCAGACTGGTGGCCTAGCGGTCTAAGCGCCACACATACAGAGGCCACAGTCCCCGGCGCAGGGGTCGCTGGTTTGATTCCCGGCCGCGACCATCCCCCGAATGTCCTCCCCCAGTCTCCACTCCCACACCTCTTGTCTCTCTCCAGCTTTCCCTTCAATAAAGCCAAAAATAACCCCAAAAATATCACTTTAAACAGGCAACCAGGGGTGTTTCATGTTAAATTTGTGATGTTCCCAGGATATTGTGAAGGGTTTTATGCCCCTACACTTAACTTCCAACATGTCTCTCCCAATAAACTGTGAGCTAATATCACTTAAATTGTTTTATTTTGGTTATAAATCACACAAAATGTTAAAAAAAATGAGTATTTTCAATACAAAAGTCACTGCCTTTATCAGGTGGACTATTTGACAGCTGACTTGTAAGCCATGCCCTTTAAACAATCCCAGATAAGGACAGGAAATGCAACATATTGGTTCCACATTGCATTGGAAGTCACCCACTTTTCAGTCTTGCAGTTACGTGATAAAGTTAGTCACAGTAGGAGAGCCAGGCCCGGTTAAAAGACTGTGTCTAAATCATTCATGGCATTTGTTTTAACCTGCCTCCAGCACCATATGGCTGGGATTTACCTTGTCAGGACGATTTGGACCATGTCAGGTATGTTGTCAATCACACCAGATATCCTCACAGAGCTGCAAAATGCCTTTGAAATACAGCAGCCTGTACGAGAAGCCTTAACCTTGTCCCCCCTTTACAGAGGACTGAGGGAGAACTGGAAGTGAGGAATGAATCTGAGCACCGAAAACACAAAGAGCTCCGGTGATAGAATATCCAAAGTTGTCTCAAATGGAATCTAACTCCAGCTGTCTAACTTTTCTTTGGGGAGGGAGCAACACTGCATCAGCAAGGCATTCTAAAAATGAAAAGTCCTGGCCTTCCATTACAGTATATCCATTCCATCAGTGTGAGTCCACGCTGATAGATGAGCCTCCCCTCGAGTGTCCTTGTGTCACCCTGTACTGGATGGTCCTGCACTGGAACCTGTTTTCCCCATGAACAAACTCCTAGCCAAAGCGCTTATTGATCCTTTGTTCCCTTTTAAGGCTAATTATCCACTCCAGCGCCAGTTCCTGTTATCGATGTCCTGCTCTTCATCCCTGCTCATCACACTGAAGGCGAGCTCCAAAAAAAACACCCCTCTCATCTGATGGTCATCTACCCAGAGGAGAGGAAGCACTTTGGACTTTTTTGCAGCCACTGCGGCCACTGCGGCCACTTCCGGCCACTTGCAGCCACTGCAGCCACTGCTGCCACTGCTGCCACTGCTGCCACTGCAGCCACTGCAGCCACTGCACTGCTACTATTTACATCTTATATAACATAGAGTTAAAGACAGTCACGTCCAAATACAAAGGGACAAATGTAGTGACTAATGAGCGAGCCAGGCCTGCAGTTATTAAGTCTATGTCTTAAAAATGGAGGTTCTGACCTGCAATTAATGAAAAGGACGCCTGCAGCCATTCATTCATCATGACGTCAGCTTTCTGATAACACTCGGATATATTCAAAGCATGCTGGGAATAAAAAGAGACGCACTATAATGCAGTGTCACAGAGGCATGATTGATTCCGGATGTCAGAACACCTCATAGCTATAAAGGCACATATGGTCCAAACAACCTTGACATGACCTGTTTTGGGCCATAAATTGGCGGGAGCGTTCGGAACAAACAGCTGCATAATTCGGATGGGGAAAAAAAAGGAAAAGAAAAGGTGTGCCGTGAATTCCAAACCCTGGCATGCGGGAAAGGCCGGCCCCTGTTTATTGAAACGCTCCAGTCGTGATAATGAAGGAACATTCATCTATTCCAACGGTTTGATAAAGCGTCCGCTGAGCTCGCCAGCCACGCTAATGGATTAGAATTTAATATGGGGCCCGTTTTTATTAAAACAAGTGTCCCTTTAGGAAAATCCTTGGCAGGGCTGCTGTTGTGGTAAACAACAGAGCTCTCTCTCATGTCACTCCTCTCCTTCCCTCTGTCGTCCTCTCCTCTCCGCAATGCAAGGGGAAGTGATTGATTTTCTTTCTCTTGTGAGCGATGATAAGCTGCAAACTCATTAAGATGGCGGCCGCCACATCCTAAGAGCATGTTGCGCGAGATCCAAATCATACACACATGGTTATGTGCATCTTTCCTGAATTATTGAGGCGGTTTATTTACTCGAACTGCTGCCCTGTAGAAGGAGTCGCATCCTGAAAGAGGGGGATCATAACTTTGTGCTCAGAGAGAACTCTGCCTGTTTGTTACTTCTTCTTCTCTTGCAGAGACGATAGAAGGTGGATTTAATCCTCCAGGGGAATGATGAGCTGTATCTCTTGAGACTGAGGGAGAGTACTGGAGATAGGGCGAGGGATGCAGACAGTGGAATAATTACTGCTGTGGGTTTAACTGTTGAGGGGATTGTTGCAGAGATGACTGCGTGTCTGAAAGATGTATTTGTTGTAGTGCGGCTTAATGTATGGTGAGCAGGGGGTTATGGGAAATAGAATCAGGACAGCTACTAACTCTAGATGCAAACATGTCAAAATTGTAAATGCATTCACGTCTTCTTTTGCCATTTTCAGGGTCATTTGATCCACATCTGTTGTACTGAAGTACAGTAAATGAATTAGTCAGCTAACATTTAGCTAGCATAGTTAGGTAGTAAATATCCAACATGTAGCTTTATATTACCTGCAACATTTGAAAGTAATGTACGGTATAAGAAAAGTTAGCTAGCACATGTAGCAAGTAAAAAAATAAGCATTTACCTTTGCAAAAACCTGGAGCACACAACATTAAAAATGAAGAAGTTAGCTAACATTTAGCTAGCACAGTTAGGTAGTTAGGTAGATGCAAACGTGTCAAAATTGTAAATGCATTCACGTCTTCTTTTGCCATTTTCAGGGTCATTTGATTAACATCTGTTGTACTGAAGTGGCGGTGGAACTTTCCGCCGCCTCGCCCGGCCATTTCAATCATCACGCTCAACTGGACGCCAATGTGCAAAGAAAGTTTGAAGTGTCTCCACTCCTCCTGTAGCCACATCCTTCACTCCACAGTACAGAAGTAATGGTGTGTTATGTAAAAAGAGGTAACTCCAGGTCCCCCCCCCTGCACATACCTGCAGAGGTAACTTTGACAGAGGAACAGACGGGCCAGTCTCAGGTCCTCTGACATCGCTGTCATCTTGAATGAGAATCTCCGTTATAGCACTTGGACCAGAGGTCCAGCTTGTGTTCCCTGATTCCAGCCGGGTGGTGGATGCGAGGAGTGCCGGGTTGAGTGACACCCAGTGTAATTAAATGTGACTTTATCACATTTGCATATGTTAATGGAAGCTATGATGGACTTGTGGTGCATTGTGCCTAACATGAGCCTGCACTTGACTTAAAAAGACAGGTTTTTGTCATCCATAGTAGATTTGTGACCAAGACTGAGTTCTATGATATTGTCTCTTTATGTTAATGTTAATTAAATCAGTGTTTGCACATTAACACAATGCATTATAGAAGTGCATGCAACATCCATATGAATATGTATCTCACAGCCTTGGGAAGTATAGACTAATTAGAGTGATAATTTCCATTGGGACAACTTTTTAACTGATGGAGGTGAGTTGGGATTATATAATTGGATTATATAATCCAATACAGAAATCAGAAATACTTTATTTATTCCAGGGGAGGGAATTCGGTCATTACAGAGCTCTTATAAACAGTATGTGAGAAAGTTAAAATATTATTGGAAGGAATAAAATAAGATATAAATATGAATAAAATAGAATAAAGATCAAATCAAATTGAAAAAAATAAAGATCAAATTAAATAAAATCGAAAAGAATTAAGATTAAATAAAATACAATAGAATAAAATAAAATAAAGATCAAATACATTTAAATAGAATAAAATAAAATAATACGAAGTCTATACAGAAGTGCAGAATAGTTAGATTTATCTAAAATAATAAAATAATATAATATAGTAACTTATTTTTATTTTGACATATCTATAACTGCACTTCATTCATTTAAAAGTCAACACAGAGGAAGTTTTATATTTTTATATAGATATAAAAAGAGAGGGATGTGTGTGTGTGTGTGTGTGTGTGTGTGTGTGTGTTGGGACGCTGCTTTGTAAATAACTTAAACTCTATATTTAATTGAAAATAGTGCAAAGACAACATATCAAATGTTAAAACTGAGAACTTTCCTTGTTGTATGAAAAATAAATACTCCTCTTAAATTCGATGCCAGCTTTCCAGCTTGGAACAGGGACAACAACACACTGACAAAGTTGTGCAACGCTTCCAAAACACCTGAAGGAACATCTCCCGACTAATTAGTCTAATTTGGAACATGTCAGTAACATCACTGGGTGTTCTGAGGGCACTCCGGAGAGGCTGAGTCTCTCAGAGGTAAAGGTGAGAAGAGGTCTGTGAGAAGCTGAACAGAATCTGTTCTGTGTGTACAAGTCCCAGCACGAGTTGTCCAGTTATACCCTCAATCCTATAGCTGTCTTGAACGTCCTTGAATGTGTTGTCAGAGAACTTCCCCTGCTGTGGAAGGGTTAACACTCTCCACATGGGTTCTATTTTTACTCATGCTCGGAGTACAGCTTCAACTAAAGCCTTGGCCTTAGCTCAGTTGAAGACAATGGCTGGGCTCACTCACTTTTATATTTCCTTGGTGGAGACGTATCCAGCTGAGATAAGTGCTCCCAGATTATCAGATACCTTCTTAAAGGCATTGGTCGAATCGCCTCCTTTGTTTGATACAATCCTGTATCCGTCACTCGAGTAATTTCATGCAAAGCCTTTGAGTTCAAGACGTCTGAATGTGTGGTTTTGGAGTAATTCACTGGGACACACTCGACGATGGCCTTTTCAGTTCCTCTGATAAACACGCTGTGAAAGGATCAAAACAAGGGCTGAGACAGTGAAGTGGTAAATGCATAGTGAACCTACTCCTTGAAGAAGTATTGCTTGACCTTGCTTTGAGTACTTGCAGTTAACATCGTGTTCATTTGATCATAAACATGTATATATTATATCCACTTACTACATGGAAAGTAATGTACGCTACAAGAAAAGTTAGCTAGCACATGTAGCAAGTAAAAAAAAATAAGCATTTACCTTTGCAAAAACCTGGAGCACACAACATTAAAAATGAAGTTAGCTAACATTTAGCTAGCACAGTTAGGTAGTAAATATCCAATATTTAGCTTTATATTACCTGCAACATTTAAAAGTAATGTGCGGTATAAGAAAAGTTAGCTAGCACATGTAGCAAGTAAAAAAATAAGCATTTACCTTTGCAAAAACCTGGAGCACAATACATTAAAAATGAAGTTAGCTAACATTTAGCTAGCACAGTTAGGTAGTAAGTATCCAACATGTAGCTTTCTATCACCTGCAACATTTGCAAGTAATGTGTGGTATAAGAAAAGTTAGCTAGCACATGTAGCAAGTAAAAAAATAAGCATTTACCTTTGCAAAAACCTGGAGCACACAACATAATAGAGTATAATATATTGAAAATGAAGAAGTTAGCTAACATTTATCTAGCACAGTTAGGTAGCAAATATCCAACATTTAGCTTTATATTACCTGCAACATTTGAAAGTAATATACCGTGTAAAAATAAGTTAGCTAGCGAAGGTGGCTAACATTTAGCAGGTTGGTAATGGGAAAATATGCAATTTTTAGCTTAGCATTACCTGCAGCATGCTACATTTGACAGTAACAGACAGTAAAATAAGTTGGCCAGCACTTATTAGCTTGTTATTATGCAACCGTTAGCTTGATATTAACTGTAAAATACAATATTAGAAAGCTACATGTAGTAAAAGAAGTTAGCTTACATTAACCTATTACAGTTAGGTAGCTGATTTGCAACCTTTAGCTTTACATTACCTGCAACATTTGACATTTGAAAGTGACATACAGTTACAATATGCAATATGTAAATATTTGCAGGACGCGGCTGTATGATTGTGCATTTTTAAATAATGTTTCATGTCAGCTACATGCAGGAGAGTATATGAGGCAGAGACAGGCAGGAGGACATAGGAAGGAGAGTCCTGCTGCTCTGTGCATGAACACACCTGCAGTGTTACAGGGTAACAAATTGATAACGAGTGACCTTTCCCCTTTTACATCTACCTCCTCTCTCCCTCCCTATATTGTCTGCGGATCAGTGCGCACATGGGTTTGGCAGTTCCAGATCATCCCAGAAGTGCTGAGCTCTTAAAGCGAGAGGGCCGGGCGGTATAATCTCACTCCAGTGCCGAGTGAGCGTTCAGCTAGGTTAATACGGTCACAGGTGTGCATATGGCGGGACGCCCATTTCGAGCTGCAGTCCAATGAAGCAGGACTCCACGGGGAAATCAGAATGTACAACCTTTACCATGACAGCAACGCAGGGTTGTTGTTATTGTGGATGGAATTTTTTGGTCTCACTGGAGGAGAAGAAACAAAGGAAGGATAGATCGCATGTTTGAGGACGTCTTTCTTCAAGTTGTTCTGAGGACAAATAGTTTGCACGTCACATATTAAACACAATAAAACAAGATATGAGAGGTGCAATGTTAATGAAGCATTCATATTTCATATATGTTACATAAGTTCAACCATGTACCTGTAGATGGATTCAACTACAGAAATGGGTAAAATAATAAGAAATATAAACATTAAAAAATACTTTAAAATAATAAAAAAAATAATTCAGTCAAATTAAAAAAATACGTAGAAAATAACAAAACAATAGCATGTATCTTTATTTTCATTGAGCATTGTACACTCTACAAGGAAATTGAATTGCAACACATTTTAGTGCAAAAAAAAAAAAAAGCATTAAAAGAACAGTAGTAAAATATTAAAAAATCAGAAACACAGTACACAAACATAACTAATATTAAATAAAAATGAAGAGACACACAGCATTGCACGGTTCCATTTAATATTGCATTATTTAGCATTTAGTGCACTTATTGCTTTTGGATAAGAGGCCTGTAGGGTTTCAGACAGGGTAGAAAGCAATATTAAAAATCAGTTAAAAAGCTCAGATAAATAAGAAATAAATAAGTAAGGTAAATAAATGTTAAAACTATGATTATAAGATAATAAAAGTAATATTAGTACTTCAGAGAAAAATTTGCAAGGGAAGCATTCAATGATATCATATTCATTGAGCTGGAACACAGTGTAAACATGTGAAACAAGTCCCTTTAGTGATACATGATGTGCTGACATTTACAACTGTAGACTTGATCACATAATGTTAAAAAACCAATGACATTTACAGCTTACCTACATTTCTAATTACAGAGTTAATGTCATTAGGCAGTGAGGGGTCAAGCACCCAGCCACTAAGTTAAATATGACACAGGTCCAATTGCAGTATTCATGGTCCCCAGAGGGTAACCATGAATTTGACATTTGGGTTTCTTATTGTTATTATTATTTTAACATTTTGCCACAATTTAACATTACAAAATATGACAATTCCAGTACATTAAAAACCCACCTGCTCCCTTGTATGTAGTGAACATAGCCCTAAAAATAGCAACAGCCATAACAAGACTACCATTAATAATAATGAGCTGCAAAAAAATACACAACTGTCTACACCAACACTTAGCATCTTCTTAATGTGCGACCCAGTTCAGGAGTCCTCCAAGACCGTGTAACACTTGCCCCACTTTCCAATATATAGGTCCATTCTTTGAAGTTGTTTAAGCCCACTCTTGCATTGAGCTTTGCTAGCTTGAAGTCTTGCTGTGTGTGTTGCTCATCCTGCAGCGACCGAAGAATCCTGCTTTTAAAGACAACATTGATAGTCATGGAAGTCGTTGTGACCTTCAGACTCGGGCTTGCTGTGTGAAGTCATGTGATTGTAAGTGAATGTAGCAGTCATGGAGGGTGACAGGAGATGGATGGCTGGATGTGATGCTCAGACCTTGACGCAGTGAGTTTAAAAAAGCTTCCACACACACACACATGTTCACCTTAAGTGGCAGCCTACTCTCACACCTGAACCTGCTGCGTTTCGCCTTGGATCATTCCTCAGGAATACTGAGTGACAACTCTCAGCCGCCTCAGAGACGCACAAACAGCATTTGGAAGCAGTGATTTGACAAATTTAGGACCCAAATCCAGCAAAGTCTATTCTGGTTTGCTTTGATCAGATCAGTGGCAGACAGTGAGGACTGCCTCCCCTGGGAGACTGGATGAGATCTCAGGGGAGTTTCACTACAAAGCCATGACACTGTTCCTGTGTGTGTGTGTGTGTGTATGTCCCTCTCTATAAATGTCAAACCATGTATGTTTGATTGCAAGTTTAACACGGTGCATGAGGGTTTGTCAAAGAGACATTGTGGTCTGTTCTATCTCAGCAGGAGGTCCTGAGCTTACATAAGGCGCCAAGTTGATTGACAGGGGAGAGGAAACAGGTAGAAACAAAACCAGCTCCTTTCTGTGTCTTTGATTCTCCTGTTTTCTGGTCTGACTGTTTGTCATTCTCACAAATACCTTCAAGCGCAAGACAACAAACACTCCCAAGGTGTTTCACCGCCACAGAGGGGTTTGTTATACCTTTAATGATGCCCGGATTAGAGAGCCTGGCGGGAGTTTACTCCAACTGTCTCCTCATGCGTCTGCCCCGGACTATTCCCTCGCATCAGACAGCCAGTGATGGATGGCTTAATTAAGGTGAAAGACAATGAGTGAGTGCTTTTCATTGTGTCTGGTCTCAGTGGTTTGTGACACACACAAAAAAAAATGGATTGCTCTTTTAAATCGGGTCTCCTTGGGGAAATGTCACATATATCACTCAAACACATCTATCTGGTTCAGTGGAATATCCTCCACGCACGTACGTCCTGAGCATTCTGATGTGTCAATCAGAGGTGTCACTTTAAGAAAAGATTTTTCAGAGCAGAGCATCTTTTTTTTTGTCTTGACGGCTGTGTTTTGTCATTTGCATATCATTTATTGTCATATGTCTGCAGGATTTTGAAGACATTTCTGGATTAAATGTCTTGTTTACTCAAAGGATAAGAGGATTATTTTTGTCTTTTCACAGTTTCCCTTTAAATCCGCTGGTGTTACTTTCACGAGTATAACAAAGGCCGACATCTTCAAACATCAACACCTTGTGCAGAAACACACACACACACACACACACACACCAAGCAACACCACTGTCCAAAGAACACTTTACCCACACAGAGCAAGAACATGTGATGCCCACACAACCTAGCAGTGCCATTATCTTCTGCCTTTTACACCCTCCACACCCACTCACATGAAAGCATACTTTTAAAACCCTTTTCTTATTGGACAGGAAAACTGAAGTTCAAGAAGGTCAAGGTACTGTGTCTTTAAAAAAAAAAGGAACAAGTGTTTTTTAACCACACATTAATTAAAGATGTGAGTAGAACCCTAAAAAAGGTCAAGGTATAATTTGGTCTCACTCTTTCCTCCTGATCCTTCTCATAAGAAACATTACTGTCTCTCAATCACACAATTAGTTGCCGGGTTATCCTTGGTACTCTGCTTCCTTAATGTCTGTCATTGGGTTCTACCCTTTAGATTGTTCTGCTCCAATCGCGTATCCGCCCATCCATTCCGCCTACTTGCCACCGGCTAAGATCTATGTACAACCAATCCCACTAGTTTGCAATTATCTGTCTGCATTTGGGTCCTTCCAATTATGCCTCACCAGCAGGCTCTTGTTATTTTTGCCATTTTGTCTATTTATTTCTGACCAATCGCACCAGTGCGCCCGCAGGTGCATTTACGGCTCTCCGTGCCTGTAAAACCAATCGTACCAGTCCGCCTGTACAGTCTAGATTTGGGTCCTTTCATCCTTTCGTCCTGTGTGTGAATACGTTGCACTACCTTTATCTTGTTGCCATCCACCTTTTTTTCCTATACCTATTGCAAGTAGTCTATTATAGCCAGTCTGCTTTTATCCATCTGCATTTGGGTCCTTCCAATTAGGCTTCACCAGCAGCAGCTTGTTATTTTTGCCATTTTGCCTGCCTGCACATCTATTTCCAACCAATCGCACCAGTGTGATATCACCATGTAGTCACCACTAGTCAGTCTTTATCCATCTGCATTTGGGTCCTTCCAATTATGCTTCACCAGCAGCATCTTGTTATTTTTTGCCATTTTGCCTGCCTGCACATCTATTTCCAACCAACCACTTCCTTTTTTCTCCACCTATTTTAAGTAGTCTATTTTTAGCCAGTCTGCCTCTATCCATCTGCATTCAGGTCCTTCCTATTACAGATTCACCTGCTAACCAGCCAACCTGTTTTTCTTATGCTAATTTGCCTGCCTGCATATCAGCCCATACTTGCCTGAACTTTACCTATTCACACATTTGCACCACTTTGTTTATAACCACTAAGATTTGGGTCCTTGCCCCCAGTAGATACTCCCGCTGGTGATGGATATAGAGTTTTGAGATTGGAAAGCAATGATATAAAACCAGTTATAGGTTATCACTGGATTCCATTTACGCTTTCTCTTCTGTGCATTGTTCAGATTTGGCTTTGGGTTTTACCTTTTAGATTGCCATTGCACTCCAAATACACGTGCCTTGTTACAGACCACTCTTTCAGGCTTATTTGTCCACAACTGTCTGAAATAATCTATTCACAACCCATCGCACCAGTCTGGCTAGAGCTATCTGCATTTGGGTCCTTCAATATTGGATCTACCTGCCAGTTTGTATTGTTGCCATTTTGCCTTCCAGCATACCAGCCCATGCTTGGCTCTAAGATATCTATCCACACCTATTCCCCCCAGTCTGCTTTTTACTCTCTGGATTTGGGTCCTTACCTCCTGTAGACACCACACATTGTCCTGAAATAGTTGGTTTGCATTAAAAGAAAAAACTGCTCTATAGAATCCCCCTGATTTAGCATTATTAAGTGTTACAAACCAGACATACAGCTACTTGAAAAGCCCAGAAATGCACCCAGTATCTTCAAAAGGTTCACTCAAGGCCAAGGAACACAGGCATTGATGAAGTGCAACTGAGACTGGAGTTGCATACCACACTTTTAAGAGTATGGTTGTTTTCAACTGTAGCCTGGGGGGAAGTCTGCTTCAGGGGGGAAAGCAGCAGCTCACCTGAGAGCTGCCTGGCACATCGACGGCCTTCAGCTGCTGGACAGCGAGCAGCTCCAGATAAGGTAAGGTTGGTTCGATGCTTTGCTTGAGGCCATTAACATTCTAATTAGCTAGCATGGGGGTAGTCTTTGCATGCTGCCACTTGTTGTTTGTCTTGACTTGGCACCTTGTCCCTTTATATTCCTGCTACTCCTTTTTCCCCTCATGTTTTTCTGTCCTCATCTCCCATTATCCATCGCCTCTCTCCACTTCCTTTCTCCCCCTCCATGTGTATGATCCTTTAAATAATTCCCTCTGTATTGAGTCTGATTTCTATGTTTTTTTTCCCCCCCACCAGCCTTGAAGCACTGGTTCCTGGCACTGCTTGTTTTGCACCACAGCCCCATCCTTCTCTTTGTTTTCTGCCTTTTTTTCCCCCCCTCTGCTGTCAAGAGACTCTGCAGCTTTCTGTTCTCAGGCGACTCCACGCGGGATTACAGCCCTCCCACGTTTGATCTGCTGCCAAGAGACATGTGCCATGTGTGCGTGTCTCTTTCGGACTCTGCATCTGACCGTTTGTATCCTCCTCCGTCGCTGCTGTGACGCTCGTCAGGCTCACACCCACTCCTGCGGTCACTCGCACATTTGTAACACAATGTTTTCTCCCCCCCCCAGCACGCCAGCTCAGGCTCTATCTAACCTAACAGCTTTTGTTCACTCTTCCATAAACAACAAGTGTGACATGTGTGTCCATTTATGCTCGTGAGCATGAATGGACACGCATGGAAGCTGTGTTCTCGTGTAAGGCCACAAAGGTTGCACCGCTGGGTTCACACCAAAACGCCCTCCATCAATTTGATTCCATATACCCCGTCAGCTGTCATGCTTTCCTCTTGTATATTCCCTTACACGAGAATACTCCATGTGTTTTGTGGTGCCACAAGATAGAGTATACTCCTTGGACTGAGTATGGAACATTTCTTCATTGTTTTCCCCCAGGCAAACCTCCAACAACATCAATTCACTGTCACACGTGTAAAGCCTAATGGAACCTTATGGCAGCAGTGGATGTGGACATTTTTACTAGCTGTGCTTAAGGCTGAAACATGCTGGAACAGTAGTGCAGTCCTGCTAATTCAGGTTTATGGTTTTCTCCAGGAAGAATGTCACTTGTGGAGGAGAGTAGATTGAGTCCTTTTAAGGGTTTCTTTGTTTCCTGGATGCTGGTTTTCATTAGAAATGGACCCCAATGTTTCCAATCCATCTTTATATGTGTAGCTCCAAATCACAACAAACGTTATCTTAAGACTCTTTTACAAACAGAGCAGGTCTAGACCACTCTGTGTCAAATTATGAACAGAGACCCAACACCAAGACAGGATAAGACTCACTCTGACCCCACCTTAATCCAGCATGAGCATTGCACCTTGCAGTATTTAGCTAGTTACAGTGGAGAGGACAAACTTCCTTTAACAGGCAGAAACCTCGAGCAGGACCAGACTCATGTTAGACACACATCTGCTGAGACCGAGTTGGGTCTGGAGAGAGGGATAGAGGAGACTAAGAGAGAGAGGGAGTGGTGATAGTGATGAGACGAGTAGTAGTAGCTGTTGCTACGGCAGCTCAGAGGAACCTACGAGACAAGGGAGCTCAGGGACTCCAGAAAGGTCTATGGTTAGTAACTTTAATGGGACAGGAAGAGTTAAAGTCAGTGATGAGGGGAGTGAGATAGGATCCAAGTGTGTCAGTCTAAGCCTATAGCAGCATAACTAAGACCTGGTCCAAGCCTGATCCAGCTCTAACTATAAGATGTATCAAAAAGGAAAGTTTGAAGCCCAATCTTAAAAGTAGAGAGGGTGTCTGCCTCCCGGACCCGTACCTGGACTCTACTACTGAGACACACTGTTGTAATACCTCCTGAATGTGGTTTCTTTGTTTCCAGATGACTCCTAAGTTTAGGGTTAGTGAACAGTTGATTATCAAAAGCATCAGTAGCAGCAGGTTCATTCATAACAGCACAGGAAACACAGACACATGCTCATATAGGTAGGGTCACTTTCTGCAGACCAGCTAAATGAAGCCACATTAAATCACTTTGAGGGACAGTGGGGGTCTGTGTGGAGGGCTGAAAGGTTTGGGAACCCCTGTCTTAGACCAGCATTTCAGCATTCAAACATCAAGTGGTTGCTTCTATTTGAAGGTATTTGGTCCCAGTTTAAGTATTGGACACAAACCATATTTGATGGAAGTGCACCAAGGGGATCAAGGATAGGCAAATGTGGGATTTATCATCCATGGATTGTGAACGTCAGACAGACAGAACGCCAATCCTTGACTGAAGCATTGGCGGTGTGAAGTAAATCACAATCCCTGAAGCCACATCAATAGTGGAGTCGTGGCTTTGGTTCAGATACCGGTGAGGTGCTGAAATGTGATCCCTTGATAAGTCTGACGCAGGAGTTGGAAGGCTTATCTGCCACCAAAAACACTACATCGGTGAATAATTCCATGAGTCAACACCGGACAGCTGAGAGCACCGTCACGACTATTATCTTCCCCTGCTCTCTGACGGTTACCTGACAGATTGTGAAATATCCAGTGTGTGATTAACAAACTTCCCTTTGTGGCAGGTTCAAACTTCTGTGCGTGTGTTTAACAAGTTACCTCTTTTCACCCAGAGTCCTGTTCTGACAAGGCGTCTTTGGAAATGAGCGATGAGTGGGCTGGGATTATTTTTACAGTGTTGTTGTCTGTCTGTACACTCATCACAGAGTCTTTTTTATTCCTTTCTACTCCCAACTTTTGTTCAAGCCCAGATATTGGATCATGAATTAATAACTGCTTAGGATGAGGACAAAAAACTCTGAACGCTTTGTTTCTAAACACCCATCCATCATTGTGACATTTCCCTGCAGTAATGCAAAAAAAACAGGAAAGCTGTGTATGACTGTTTCACACCGTCCACACTGCTTTCTGTGTTCTCTGCATGTATCACTTAACTCATGTGTATGCCTCTTCTTCACCCTCATGTCCTCACCTTACACACTCCTTCCTCACTCCGGTGTGACATAGGTGACACAGCTCGGAGCACTTAACATTTAAAGGAGCGACACTAATGTGTGCCTCTGCTAGCGGCGCTTTCATGTTCCTCTCTGTGCGTCCTCCCTCTTCTTCTCTGTCACATGTGTTACATCCATGCGACTCCATTCGACGTGCAGCAGGTCGTGCTGTCGCCGCTTGTCAGAGCAGGTGCTGGATAACATAGCGTATAGCATCATGGCATGGAGAGGGAGCTGAGCTTGCTCTTTGAGTCTCAGGCTGTGACACCATGTGTGTGCGTTTGATTTATTCCACCTCATCTCCCTGCGTGTTGTCAGTCAGGATGGAGCGGGGGTTGTCACCCTCTTGTCACGGCGAGGGTTAGTAACACTGGGTGATGTGTCCCTCTCAAACAAACTTGAAGTGACAAGAATCATGCAAGTATTGAAATGTTTAGGGGGCAAGATTGACTTGTTATGATCGTAGACTGTATAAATAATGGACGTAGTATCTTTGAGGTCACCCATCTGTTTCTGAGGTACTGTTTTGAGTTGGTGGCAGCCATATTGGAAATGCTGAACTCATTATAACCCCTGTAGAGCTAGTATGACATAAAGAGGTGGGCTTTGAGCCTCCTAGCCAACAGCTAGTGTTCCCACCTGTCAATCAAACCAGCTGTGCCTCTCATACTGCAAAAATTAAACTCTTAATATCGTCAAAATTGCAGCGTACAGTGTGTGCCAATCAAGAAATGAGCTATCCAGACTACACTTGTTTTTTGAACCAGGCTGGAAACATGTTTATCCCTGCTGTAGAGATCATCTTCTTTGAATGGGTGTGTATGTGGTTTGTGGTACTTCCGGAGCCAGCCTCTAGTGGACACTCCAGGAACTGCAGGTTTTTTTTTTAAACTTTTGCCTTTATTAGATAGGACAGTTGTGGAGAGGCAGGAAACGTGGGGAGTAGAGAGAGGGGGAAGACATGCAGGAAATGGTTGCGGCTGGGAGTCGAACCAGCGACCTCCGCGACGAGGACTATAGTCTCTGTATGTGGGGCGCTTAGACCGCTAGGTCACCAGCGCCCCAGGAACTGCAGTTTTTAACACTTCAGCATGGGCTTCAATTCTCACGGCTGGAGGTTGCTGCTTGGTTATGACTCATCAAGCTCTTGGCAAGGACAGCCTTAAGGTAATGCCCAACTCAACACTTTCAACCTCACATGGAAAAATCACCACCAAATCTGATAGGAAAATGTTAAAAATGGTGAAAGTTACTGGCCACCACATCTGCAGAGAAAATTGTATTAATGTGAGAAAACATATGTCAATTTCAGGATTCCATAAAACCAAAGAATCATCCACATATGTATTAATTCTTAAGGGAGCATAGTTAAGGAGGTTAATTGGGGGCTGAATCAAGCGGCTCAAACTATGAAGCCCATGTGGAAGTGTGAAAAACTGCAGTTCATCGAGTGTCCACTAGAGGCTGGCTGCAGAAACACAGGAAACCACATACACACCCATTCAAAGATGATGATCTTTAACAAGTGTAGTCTGGATAGCTGTGCAGGGGTGACATTTTTCATAACATGTCAGTTCAGGAGATTATGCCCAAATAAGGGCGTGCCTGACTTGATTGACAGGTGTCACATGCTAGCTCGACAGCAGTTAGGTTGAGTTCAGCATTTCCAATATGGCTGCCGCCGATGATTGCACTCAGGAACAGATGGGTGATGTCACAGATCACGGACGTCCATTATTTATACAGTGCATGGTCTAAATGCTTTATTATGGTACTCTGAAAATGCACTTCCTCTTTCATGCAGAAGTCAATAACTGATCCTTGCTTCTCCCATCTTCCTTACAGCATGCAGGGGAAAGTTTCCACCTCATCCATTTATACACAAACACCTGCACTCTGTCACTGCATTGGCACCAGAAACCATTCAGCAACCACCACCAGGCACTGCTGGCTCCCAGCAGCTTAGGCTTTGTCATCACAGCTTGCTGTGCTTTTCATAGCCAGAGCAACAGCGGCCTGATACTTTGCATCGTGTGTTTGTGTAAAGATAAATTCCTTACAGCCGAAAAACACTGTTTCACATGTTTTGCACGCGGTTAATACGATTGGAGGAATATTTATTTTATTGTGCGAGCTGCAGAGATCATAAAGAGGAGGTTGAATTGTACAGTATTGTCACACCTTTCTCCCTTGCTGCACCTTCAGACACAGTCTCGCCTGCCCCTTTTGAATGCATAACAAAGAGCATGGCGTCCATTGTAACAGAACTCATGACTCAAAGTCTCAAAGATCGTCAGGTTCAGTTTCAAAGCGTGCTGCAGAGGCTGAAATCACACGGTTATTTATGATGTGAGTCACAGAAGATGATTGTTGAATAAGTGAAGTGGGTGACAAGTTACTATAAATAACAGCCTTACAGCAGCTAATGGTTGCTTCGCCTTATCAAGGGAACCTCTTAAACTCTGCAGTAGAAATCAGACCACCTGTGTATTATTATAGTATATAGTATACAGTATTTTTTTCATTGTTTTGCTTTTAATATGACTAAAATGAGTAGACAGTTAACTTGCAATTGAACCATATGTACTCTATTTATTTATTTATTTATTGTTGTTGTTGTTTGGACCGAGTCTTTAATGTCTGTTAAACCCAATGGTTCAATTTGACATTCTTTTTGGAAACCATGGACGCCAAGTTGGAGCAGTTGGACCACACCGGCTTGTTGTCAGCGCCAGCATCTGTGATGGTATGGGGGTGCATTAGTGCCCACAACAAGGGTAGCTCACACATCTGGGAAGGCTCCATTAATGCTAAACATTAGCAGCGAGAATGCCTTTTTTCAGGGAGGCATTTTGGCTTTTACTCTTTTAATCTAATTTTAATCTACAAACAAAAACATCACTTAAATCTCATTTTACATGAAAGACCTGCTTCCTGTTAGCACCGTCAGAAATGATGGATTCAAGAAGTTTATCAGAAAGCTAAATCCAGATACAAGCTAACAAAGTGTCTTCAGCTTTCACTCAGGAGCAGAAATCTGACTTTGACTTTTGACTTTTGACTGAAATAATAATTCGATATTCAATATCGCCCAGCTTGGGTGCATAATACCCAGTCCCAAAAATTTTTAATGGCTGTGTAAAATGTTGACTAACATTATAGATCTGAATATTTTGTGAATCATTTAAACCCCAATATGAATTGGAAATAACACAAAGAGACATATTTAACATTTTGGTGCTGGAAACATATTTCAAAAAGTTCAAACCAGGACAACAAAACTCAAACTCATCAGGTGACACTGCATTAAAAACAATTTATTGACTGATATCGAATATTTTATTTTTTCAATATCGCCCAGCTCTACCTTGCCTCTGAATTGTAGTGTTTAGTTTAATTTCAGGAGGCTAAGAATCTCTTGACACACAAGCTCCAGTTTATTTTTCCTAAAAGCACAAAAAAATACATTACCCATGGTGCACTGCACCGCTTCACTGGCATTGCATGACGCTCACATGTTTGTTCTTGCAGGAGAGTACCCTCAAAGTTACGTGCACACACAAGCTTCTGCAGTGTTTGATCCAGAATATCTGAGTAAAGATGGCCGCCATGTTGGATTGACTGCAACAAGGGACCAAAGAGGACATGGATCAAAGCAGATATGCATCACAGGTGATAAGGGAAGTACTTGCACTGATTTTCTTCCACTTAAAGAAGGACATTTGAATATAATGGACTCATGAGATCTGTATTTTGTGATAAACTCTTCAGAAAGTGTAGCTCTGACTCCATGCACAGCCTCCTCTTGTGTACACAGTGTTTGCACTGCCTGTTTACTGTGCCCCACCAGGTTGAGGTTGCTGCACCATGTGACAAAATGCACCGAGTTACTGTGAAGGCTGTCTCATTTACTGCACCAGCGAATCAAGTGTTTCTCTGATACCTTCTCTTTGGTTTGTTGATCCTCCTTGTTATGAGCATAAGCTCCATGTGACACGTCGCACCTTGGGGAAAGCGAGCTTGACGTTTGGCTCAGGCAAGACAAACTAAGTGTGTTTGTCTTTGCAGTTCGGCGAGTCTCCTGTGTGTGTGTGCACAGACGACAGAGTGAGAGGGAGTGTGATTGCGGCGCTTTGGCTTGTGTTTTGTGACTTGTTTTTCCTCTCTCTCTGTGTTTCTCTCTGGTTCTGAGACTTGGAATAATTTGCAGGGTGTCTGACTTTTAATCTTGCCGTGTCTTTTCCATAAAACAGACACGTCGCTTTTTGTCACCCTCGCTGTGACAGAAAGCGACGTGATGTGAGGCGGCGCCGAAGGAGAATAATTTCACTCAGCGGTGTCTTCTGAGCAGTCGCCGCCTTTTCTTCAGGTGAAAGACGGACTCAGATCTGACTTCTCTTTGTTGACCACCACTGCTCCACGTTGCACTCTAACAGAAGAAATAACCCTTTGTTGTCTGCTTCCAATATCTCCTCTCTGCAAGGCACAGTGTGACTCTGAGCAGTCTGACTCGACGGATGTTTCACGGGAGAAAAGTGATTTCTACTTTGGCTGCACAGCTGGTGGACTGTCAAGTCTAATTGTTTTCTTTCCTCATCCATTCTCCCCGCCAGCGTCTTCTTTGCTTTCTGCATCAGAGCCAATCAGTGCGGAGGTAATCAAACATTAGCCAAGGTACACAAAAACACGCCTGGTTACACAACTCTTTTGTTATCTGTCGATACATCACCATTCCTTCTGACAGTGACTCAAGCTGGACCCATCTGTGCAGAACTACACAGGGCCTCATGGCAGCATGCTCAAAGGAGGACACCTACAGTGCGCTTGCAATGAAAAGTAAATATAGAGCTTTAAACCAATCAGAAACACCTAAATCCACCATGACTGGTACACCTAAAATACAATCTATAATATAAGCTCCCCTTGATTTTGAGATGACCCCCACTTTTAGGTAAGCAGTGTTACCAGTATCTAAAGGCGTTTTCAACTGCAGGGACTTCAACTGGAGGAACCAGGGTCTAAATTTAGTTCAGGGTTAGTTAATCTCCCTCCTGAAAAGCCCCTGCTTGGAGGGGTAGTACTTTTCAAAGTCCCAGGACTTTCAGGGGACAGGGCCTGCAATGCTGAACGTGTCTGATTGGTAGATTAACCGCAGTGTTCGCTGTGTTTCTTTAAACCCACCTGCAAATTTGCTCTCCCGGTGTTATGGCTTTAAAAGTGACCCTTTAAAGTGGAGACCTTCAGCTGAGGGAGTTCCTGGGAATGCAAACTAGTTTAGTTTTTTATGAAGATTTTAAAATATCCAAAGCTTGGTTGATTCTAAGGGCCAATGGCTAAGAAAGGCCCCTAAAAAAATCTTACAATAGATATGTAAGTTTTTCAATGTGTGTTTATTAATCTGTTGTCAAGACATGACTATTTCATCACAGTGACTGATTAAAATATTTTATTCAATTTATGTAAAATTATTAATACTATATTTCATTTATTTTAAATTATTTATATTATATTTCATTTATTTTAAATTATTTATATTGTATTTTGTTGTCAAGAGATAACTATTTCATCACAGTGACTGATTAAAATATTTTATTTTATTTGTGTAAAATTATTAATATTATATTTTATTTATTTTAAATTATTCATATTATATTTCATTTATTTTAAATTATTTATATTGTATTGTATTTATTTTAAATTATTTATATTGTATTTTGTTGTCAAGAGATGACTATTTCATCACAGTGACTGATTAAAATATTTTATTTAATTTATTTAAAATGATTTAAATTATATTTTATTTATTTTAAATGATTTATATTATATTTCATTTATTTAAAAGTATGTATATTATATTATATTTATTTTAAAAGTATGTATATTGTATTCTATTTATTTTAAAATATTTATACTGTATTTTATTTATTTTAAATTATTTATATTATATTTTATTTATTTTAAATTATGTCTATTATATTCTATTTATTTTAAAATATTTATACTGTATTTTATTTATTTTAAATTATTTATATTATATTTTATTTATTTTAAATTATTTAATTTGTATTTAAGTTATTTTATTTTAATCTATTTCAGTAATTTGTTTCTGAACACAATATTTTTAATACTGTAATACATTTTTCATATTAAAATGATTAAAAAAAACAGTCCATAGTCTGTCCTGGATCCTGGTCAGATGATAAGATGTTGTTATAAATACTATTCTACTTCAGGATATATTAACAGATGCATCAGTACCCTCTTCACATCACATGCTGTTGTGTGCTAGATGTTGCCTCCATGTCTCAACAGTGTTTTATTGTTAGCCATGAAGGAGTGGGACCAAATGTGATATTATTTCACTGGGCTCAAAATCCCCAGCAGGGCCCCCGCCTTAAGAAGGATGACGAAAATATTGTGACAGAATTACTTGACTGTAATGGAGAGCGACAGCCCTGGTGCCCCCCTTACCTAAGTTGGCAAAACAAGCACAAAGAGACACATAACAACTACAAAGACAGGAAGAACAACCACACATGCATGCAATGCAATCTTAGAGGCATTAAAGATAATAACAGAGGGATACAACGGTTTAAAGAGGTGCAAAGAAACAGCAATGAAATATTGATACAAAACAACTTCAAGGAAGCAAAAATAAACAAAAAACACTACAAAACAAACAAAATGACTACAAAGAGATTTGAGCTCAATAAACCTAAATGTTTGTTTAGTTTTTTCTCCCCTTCCTTATTTGTATAAGGTTATCTTTTCTCACAAGCATGCTGTTGCTGCTTGCGTTGATCAATATATTGCTTGTCACTACCATTTGTATCAACTTGTATACAAATATTAATAAAGTAAGAATTTGATCACAAAAATGAGAATGTAAAACAATGAAATGTCGATTCAAAACAACTTCAAAGAAGCAATAATAAACAAAAAAAAAATGTAAACACAAAATGATGACATGAGATTAAAGATAAATAACTTCAAAGAGACAAAATACACAAAAATATTGTAGGAATGACTTCAAGGAGATGAAAGCAACTTCAAAGACACAAAATTAACAAAACAAACAAAATTAGTGCAAAGAGATGAAAGAAAAACAACTTCAAAGAGACAAAATTAACGAAACAAACAAAATTAGTGCAAAGAGATGAAAGAAAAATAACTTCAAAGAGACAAAATTAACAAAACAAACAAAATGAGTACAAAGAGATGAAAGAAAAACAACTTCAAAGAGACAAAATACACAAAAAAATATTGTAGGAATGACTTCAAGGAGATGAAAGCAACTTCAAAGACACAAAATTAACAAAACAAACAAAATGAGTGCAAAGAGATGAAAGATAAATAACTTCAAAGAGACAAAATACACAAAAATATTGTAGGAATGACTTCAAAGAGATGAAAGCAACTTGAAAGACACAAAATTAACAAAACAAACAAAATTAGTGCAAAGAGATGAAAGAAAAACAACTTCAAAGAGACAAAATACACAAAAAAATATTGTAGGAATGACTTCAAGGAGATGAAAGCAACTTCAAAGACACAGAATTAACAAAACAAACAAAATTAGTACAAAGAGATGAAAGAAAAACAACTTCAAAGAGACAAAATACACAAAAAAATATTGTAGGAATGACTTCAAGGAGATGAAAGCAACTTCAAAGACACAGAATTAACAAAACAAACAAAATTAGTGCAAAGAGATGAAAGAAAAACAACTTCAAAGAGACAAAATACACAAAAAAATATTGTAGGAATGACTTCAAGGAGATGAAAGCAACTTCTAAGACACAAAATTAACAAAACAAACAAAATTAGTGCAAAGAGATGAAAGAAAAACAACTTCAAAGAGACAAAATACACCAAATCTACAATAAAATGACATCACCAAAATTAAAACAACGTCAAATACAAAAAGAACTACAAAGAGATTATTAAAAAACAACTTCAAAGGGACAAAATACACTAAAAATATTGTAAAAACAATAGAAACAAAAATAAACACTTACTAGAATACAAAAAAAACAACCTAGAAAGAGATAACTTCTAAGCAAATTAGAAATAAACAAAAAAACATCAAATAAAAAAATTAAAACAGCTTCAAAGAAACAAAACTAATGATAAAAAGGTAAATACAACTTCTAAGTGGGGCAAAATAAACAAAACTATATAACAAACAAATGACTACAAAGAGATGAAAGAAAAACAACTTCAAAGAGACTGAATACGCAAAAACAAATGTAGAAATCACTTCTAAGAGATGAAAGCAACTTCAAAGACAAACAAAAGAACAAGATGAAACAAAACAACCCCAAAGAGATATAATACAAAATCACAGTTAATATGACTATGAAGAGATAAAAAACAACAAACAATACAATCTAGAAACAGAAATCACTACATAGAGATTTCAAAAATAAACAACAAAACACAAACAACCAGAAAAAGATAACTTAAAGTAAAACTATAAAACCATAAAATGACAACATAAACATAAAAAGCAGCTTCAAAGCAACAAGACTTAAAGAAAATGAAATAGATAAACTTGAAAGTGACAAAAAAATAACAAAAACACCCAAAAATACAAGTTTCTATTAAGAGATGAAAAACAACATACAAAAAAAAAAGGCTTCAAAGAAATCAGAACCAACAAAGAGACAGAGAATTACCTGAAAGGGAAGGAAAAATAGAGGAAACACATACCACAAACACAAAATATTGAATAGAGCCTTTGTGCTTCCTTTTCAGTGTCTGGTTGAATTTCCAGGTCAGAAATGAGGAACGCTCCAGCAGCAGAGATTTGCATTTTATTATTATATGTAGCCCTGCGCCAGATCTTATCTTGCTAACTACTAACTGACCAGCTTAAATCTTTGCTCCCTTGCACCATTTATATACAATTTGCAACAACACATCTATGTCCACACTGGAAGAAGTAAAAATACTGCTGCCACTGAAGTGGAAATCCAGTCCCTAATTGTCTTATAGATCTTTTCTCTCCCTCCCTCCCTCCTTCATTCTCCTCTAACCATTTAAAATAGATGGCTGGTACTTTCACTCTTAGCCTCAGGAGACTGAAGTAACAATTGCCACTCTGGTTCAAAACTGCTTAGACATGTCTGCTGCCTGACATCCAGGATTGCCTTCATTATGAGTGTGTTTGGAATAACAAAATATGGCCGCCTGCGTTCGTCGCAGACTGTATTAGGATGAGATTTTAGGGGATTACTTTGGTTAATGGGTGCAAAACTTCCCAGAACACCAGCTCCAGACCTTTGTGTGCTGTCAGGATAAAATACAAGGATTTATGTGAGTGAATGTATGAATGACAAAATGATTGGATGTAGTGTTTATGAATGGAAAAAAAGTTCAAGTTAACAAATTAAATAATTAGTGATTGTCCTAACTGTGACGTGAGGATTTTAAAATCACTTCAATGTCTCGTAATTAAATGGAATTATTGTCAGAGGCACTTCAAAAAATCTTGAAAAATATTGCTCGTTAATAAAGGAAGAGCAAAGCAATGGCGGCTTTACTTAGGGTTAGCCAAGATGGGTTGATGAAGGGCTCTCAATGGGCTCCACAAAGGGGCTGTAATGAAGCATTGTAGCCCACTTGGGACCAATCCAACAATCATGTTTGCCGCCTTAGTCATGTGCTTCTATTTTTAGTCCAAGTGTGTTCTTCTTTGTTGCCCATTGTAGAGCCATTTGAAGCCCAGCGATCCCAACCTAGTGGAAGTGGCAGATCCATTGAGGTATGTGGGGCTCAGTGGGAAAATAGTGATGTCACATGTTTCCGTGTATTGCATGACTGGAAGTAAAAAATTTGAAGACTCTATTTTGCTTATTTAGTCTCCAACAGTTCATGACTCATTGCATTGTGGGTAATGCAGTTTGAAGCCAAGCCAAGTGTGACAGGGGGCCAATGCTCCTCATCCTTGATTGAGAAGTGTAACTTGAGGCTAGGTGAGTCACTGCTACCATGATCCACACTGGTATCCAAACAGCTGGTGCATTGTGGGTAGTGTAGTATATGAGCCTAGCAATGCAGGATTTAGCAGCTGTCTGGGGCTAGTTGCATTGTGGGTAATGTAGTACTCCTCATCTCTAAGCACAGACGCTTGAGGCTAGATTAATCATACTACTATGATCCACACTGGTATCAAAACAGCTGGTGCATTGTGGGTAATGTAGTATATGAGCCTAGCAATGCAGGATTTAGCAGCTGTCTGTGTCTAGTTGCATTGTGGGTAATGTAGTACTCCTCATCTCTAAGCACAGACGCTTGAGGCTAGATTAATCATACTACTATGATCCACACTGGTATCCAAACAGCTGGTGCATCTTGGGTAATGTAGTATATGAGCCTAGCAATGCAAGATTTAGCAGCTGTCTGTGTCTAGTTGCATTGTGGATAATGTAGTACTCCTCATCTTTAAGCCCAGACGCTTGAGGCTAGATTTATCATACTACTATGATCCACACTGGTATCCAAACAGCTGGTGCATCTTGGGTAATGTAGTATATGAGCCTAGCAATGCAGGATTTAGCAGCTGTCTGTGTCTAGTTGCATTGTGGATAATGTAGTACTCCTCATCTTTAAGCCCAGACGCTTGAGGCTAGATTTATCATACTACTATGATCCACACTGGTATCCAAACAGCTGGTGCATTGTGGGTAATGTAGTATGTGAGCCGAGCAATGCAGGATTTACCTGCTGTCTGTGTCTCGTTGCATTATGGGTAATGTAGTATATCAGCTAAGAAAAGCTGGAGTCTAGCTACTGTCTGTGTCTAGTTGCATTGTTGGTAATTTAGGAGTCCTCATCTCTAAGCACAGACGCTTGAGGCTAGATTGATCATACTACTATGATCCACACTGGTCTCCAAACATTTGGTGCATTGTGGGTAATGTAGTATGTGAGCCGAGCAATGCAGGATTTAGCTGCTCTCCATGTTTGATTGCATTGTGGGTAATGTAGTACTCATCATCTTTAATCCCAGACGCTTAAGGCTACATTAGTCATGCTACTATGATCCAAACTGGTCTCCAAACAACTCGTGCATTGTGGGTAATGTAGTATGTGAGCCCAGCAAGACATGAATCTAGCTTCTAAGGTTTACAAAAGTGTCCAACTGTCTGTCTCGTTGCATTATGGGTAATGTAGTATGTGAGTGTAGCTACTGTCTGTGTCTAGTTGCATTGTTGGTAATGTAGTGATCCTCATCTTCAAGCCCAGAGGCTCGAGGCTATATTAGTCACTACTATGATCCACACTAGTCTCCAAACAGCTGGCAGTCCAGTTGCATTGTGGGTAATGTAGATCACGAGCCATCTTAGGTCGTGGCAAGCAGCCCTAGGCTACATTAGTCGCTACTAGCATGCCACACAAGTTGCATTGTGGGTAACAGACATGGTGCGCCAAGTAATGTAATGGAAGAGCAACACTCTCTGCTTCAGGCTACGGTAAAAGCTGCTAGCATGATGCCTAAATGTGTCCAACAGTTGGCAGCACAGTTGCATTTTGGGTAATTTAGGTTTGGAGCCAGAAAGCGTTTTAGATGTGCGACGCTACGACTTTAAGGGATCCGTGAACGACATGGTAGAGAGGTGTGAGGAGCAGACACGTTGTGCTGTGTAGTTTTCCCAGACGGTGACTGTGCGAGTAAAAGTGAGGAGGAATAGAAGGGACGGGGGGACGGGGGGACGGGGGGACGGAGGGAGGGCGAGCGTTGCACGGGTTACACTTCTCCTTGGATCTCTGCCCCCCATTCACTGAAGGCCTTTGATTCCCTCCTTTGATCCTTGACTTTTAGAGTGGACAGCGCCTCATAAATACAGAAGAAGAAAACAGCAGGTGTGAATGCATAACTTACGGCCTCGGCCTCACCTCAATCATCTTTCTCTCCATCATTTTTTACACCTCCTGCCAACTCACGCCGTCTCATTCCACTCCTCCTCCTCCACCTCCACCTCTCTCTCTCTCTCTTCCAGCTATCAGCCTGTGACGCAATCCTGTTGCCATGTCGTTGTCATTCAGCATGGCAGAATTAGCTCCCGCTCTGCGCCTCGGTGTGTTTCCAGCGTGGCCGCGCGTGTGTGTGTGTGTGTGTGTTTTTATGCGAGTGCATCCGAGTGTGGCGCTGTCGCCTCCCCCTTCCTGAAACACACGCACGCACTCATGCACTCATGCACTTTGTGTTTGTGATTTGTAGTCGCTCCTGATGTGGGGTGTATGTGTGTGTCTAATTTATTTGCATGCCTGTGTCAGGCTCGCTCACCATAAGTCTCTGTCAAGGTTGCCTGACATTGGTGCGCACCGGCCCCGGCTGCTGAGTCAGACTCTCCGGTGAAGAGACTTCAAAGTGGGTGTAGGGAGAGGAAGACATATAAAGAATGGAGGGAGGAAAAAATAGCTCGGCGAAACAACAGGGTGGGCCTCGACTATCAGCCGCTGTTTTGATTTCATCACCTTTTTTTTCCCAGCATGGGAGACAGCCCTTCTAGCCTCCCGCGCTAATGAATTACACCCCGCCTCACTCCAGGTAGCAGAGATCTAGACAATGACTGACTGTGTGTGGTGAAGGGAGGCGCGAAGGGTGAGGAGAATGAGGAGGAGGGAGAGATAGAAAGGAGAGGATACAGTGGAAGTGAGCAAGCCGGAGCCTCATTACTCTCTTCTCCTGTGATCTCTCCCCCCGTCAAGGATGCTGAGTAGGGCTTTGTTGAGTCAGAGAGGAAGAGAGGGATGAAGAGTTGAGCGAGGGATGATGAAAAATCAAAATCAGAAACCACAGTCGCAGCGGCCCGGGATGGTGAGACGAACCCAGCCACAATCAAACGATGATAACATTTCACCACCTCTTCCCCGTCTTTGTCTTCTTTCTTTTCCTCTACCTCCTTCTTTTCCTGCAGGAGAAATGGGAAGATAATCCATTGCCCTGGCTTTTGAGGATTGGCTTTGAAGGATGAGACAGACGGGCCTGTGCCAGAATAAGAGAAGCTAAAATGTTTTGGGTGTTTGATGGCTCAGGAGGAGAAGCCTTCAAAAGGCGAGACAAGGCAGGGCAGCTGCTTAGCTTTGCTGGTATTTGCAGTATACAGGCTTACATGTGGATGTGAGCCACGCTTTGTCGAATCACGCCGTGCGTTGGCTTAGTTTGATTACATACGTCGGCGTTAAAGGGGTAGATTCCTTCACGAGTGCAGTATAGACGTTAAGGATTCGCCCGCTCAGCAGGTTTTCCTTCAGCAACACAGTAAAAAGAGAGAGACAGACTCCACACTGGAGCCTTCAAAGCTTACAGTACTTGGCAGGGGTTGACTCCACTTTCCCAGACAGCTCCAGAGCTTGCCTTTCGCTTCAGTTTGTTAGCTGGCGCCGTGGCAGCCCCCGCCGTTTGGCTGGAGAGCCGCCGGCAGCCCCGTCCGAGCGTATACTCTCCACTCCTCTTTACTCTCCTGTCAGCACCTTCCCATTGAGGTCCAGGACGGACGCGCTCGCTTGACAAGCGGCCTTGTTCTTTGCTTGTCACGCCGAGGCGGCGTGTCGAGGTAGCGGCTGTGTCAGACGGGCGTCGAGATGCGGAGGTTTGGGGGGAAACTGGCGGGGTGATAACAAAGTGGTGGAGCTGTGCGACAGGAACATCCACAGCATGAATACACACTGTGTCAGCTTCATTCTGAGGGAGTTCAAACACACTACCCATCATGCATCGTGTCCAGTAGAGTGTGAGGATGTATGGACATCATGTCTGTGTAACATACAGGTATCAATGTTAAATCTTAAATGTTAAATTATACATCCAGAAAGACTTATGTATGAAACCATCTCTAAATTCTACAGAGCCATTACAAGTCTGTCCTTTCTGTGCTGCTGTAGAAACATGGCGGTGCAACGTGGCGGCCACCTTCTGGCCATGAATGTTGACATTTTTAGAATTGTAGTTTTTACTCTGTTTTGCAGTTATGTCCACACAGAATATAGTTGGAGGTTCTCAAACATGTAGTCCAAGGTGGAGAAGTTTGAAAACTGTGTTGTCGTTTTGGTATGGAGAGCAAAAGCATGCGTTTCTGGAATCACTTACATACACTACCAGTCAAAAGTTTGGACACACCTTCTCATTCAATTGTAATCATTATGTTAATTATTTTCAACATTGTAGATTAACACTGAAGACATCCAAACTCTGAAATAATCTGCTTTTGCCATAATCTGGATTACAACAGTAGTCAAATAGGGCGATCCATTGTGCTAACCCTACCTCTGAACAACACAACTGATGGTCATTCTCCAAATGAACTCTTGACAAGGCTCATGTTCATTAGAAACCACTCCAGGGGACCACTTCATGAAGCAGACTGAGAGAATACCAAGAGTGTGCAAAGGGGCTACTTTACAGAATTCCATAATTCCTTATATTATTCCTCATTCTCACCACGTACTAGCCTAGCATACAAATGCAGGTGTTTTCAACTGGACAGAGAAATACTCAACAACACATGCAAGTAGAATGCTAATTTCAAGCTAGGAAATATTAAACAACATGGTGATTCTACATTCATTTAAACATACAGTACAGTGTACATGTGGATATTAGTTTCAACTTCTAGCTGTTTTGGGAAATAATGCAATGTTAATGTGTTTCTGTCCATTAAACAGTTTAATCCAGTGATTAATCCTGATGTTAAATAAAGGTTGGGCTGCCCCAGTTGTTGGAAATAGGAACACATATTGCTGAGGACAATAATAAAGGATGCTTTTAATGAACTCTACTCTTTAAAGGGCACATTTTCAAAATAAATCACATTTCTTTTGACATTTCTGCTGTTTTTTTAAATATGTTGTTTTCTGTACTGATTTTTTTTCCCCAGTCCTTTGTCCTTTTCAGTCCCATTCGGTGTTGAATCAACCTTGATTGTGTTAACTGTGACACCTCAAAATAGTGTTCCGCGGATTAGGTGCCATGGTTGATGAGGTGAATTTAAAAAGGGCATGGAGTGGTACCTTTGTGAGCAACAAAGTCCAAATCATGCTGTCGTTAGCATACGTTAACTGGATTTGGCTTATTTTGCTTTATTTTTTATGCATTATTGCAATTTCAGTGTGCAAATTCTCAGCCAAGACTGACTTGACATGCACAAATGGTACAAATACAAAAAATAAAACGAATACTTCATGATTCCTGTTATACAAATGCATCTGTGCTCCAGTTTAAATCAAGACTGTGGTCTCTACACCTCTGCAAAATCCTCAAAACATCACGATGCATTCACAGTCCTTGCCAAAATACACTAAATGTTACATGCTCACTTACTGTCAGTTTTTCCTCCCCTCCCTTCACGTCCACATCGCCTCATTAGTAAGCATGAAAGTTGTGCAGAGTTATCGACGCCGTGTTTTTATGATTTTAAAGGTATTAAATGTGAAACAGCCATCAGACTGCTACAACTCAATACCACTTGGAGTGAGCAGAAGTGGTTGCAGTTTTAAAAGTGCAAATGTTTGCAGGAGAAATCAATGAGCAGCTTTCTGAGGGAACTTCAGATCAAAGGGTCAAGAAGGGAGCAACTTGAGCCAATATATGTACAAGACAGACCTGGAAGAGGACTGGCTTTATGTACAGGGGGGGGAGAGGATTGTGTGGTCAGCATTATGGTTAACATTAAAATGATTTGTGCTGGAGGGCGTCTTGAATAATTTATGTGATGCATAAACACACACAGGGCCGTTTGGAAATGGTGTGTTATGATTCTGATTCCTTACAGGAAATACAATGTATATAGTGTACATGTTCATTTATGCATTGCTGAGTTTTTGTGTCAAAAATGAATAAAAAGCATAAAAATTCCTCCGTTTATGTGATTTATTTCTGTGTATTAGTTGTGTTGGGAAGTTCCATTACATCTTTGAACAATATTCAAAGTTTAATTGAGAAAAAACATTACTTTTGAAATCACATGACATTACTTTATTTTGAAAAACTACAACCCCTATTCCAAAAAAGTTAAAATGCTGTGTAGCAAGACAAAATACATGCAGAGCTAGTAGCCTACTGGTCTAAGTGCCCCACATGTAGAGGCTCAGATAATCCCAGAGGTTGCTGGTTCAATTCCCAGCTGCAACCATGTGCTGCATGTCTTCCCCCACTCTCTACTCTCCATATTTCCTGTCTCTCTTTAGCTTTCCTATCTTAAAAGGCAAAAATGCCCCCCAAAAATATACTACACAGAATAAAAACACAACATATCAGCAGCACCGATGGCCTAATGGTCCAAGTGCCCCACATGTATAGACTTAGATAATCCCAGAGGTTGCTGGTTCGATCCCACCTGCAACCATGTGCTGCATGTCTTCCCCCACTCTCTACTCTCCATGTTTCCTGTCTCTCTTTAGCTTTCCTATCATAAAGGCAACAATGCCCTCCAAAGATATATTACACAGAATAAAAACACAACATATCAGCAGTACCGATGGCCTAATGGTCCAAGTGCCCCACATGTATAGACTTAGATAATCCCAGAGGTTGCTGGTTCGATCCCAGCTGCAACCATGTACTGCATGTCATCCCCCACTCTCTACTCTCCATGTTTCCTGTCTCTCTTTAGCTTTCCTATCTTAAAAGGCAACAATGCCCTCCAAAGATATATTACACAGAATAAAAACACAACATATCAGCAGAGTTGTTAGCCTATTGGTTTAAGTGTGCAACCCATGTGCAGAGGCTGGAGTCCCCGCTGCAGAGGTTGCAGGTTCAAGTCCAGCCTTGACCATTCACTGCATGTCCTCACCCCCTCCCCATGTTTCCTGTCTCTCTTCAGCAGGCCTATCATAAAGGCAAACAAGCCCTCCAAAAATAAATAGAAAATGTTGAAGGGAAAAATGCCTGTAAAAAATAAAATAAATAATAAAAAGGCAACATAAAATGTTAAATTTGAAAAGTTTTATTTTTTTGGTAACATAAGAATTATTATTTTGCTAAGCAATATATAACTATATATATAAACTCAAAATGAATAAAGGCAAAAATGCCTTGAAAAAATAAAATAAAAAGACAACATATCAAAATGTTAGATTACATTTATTTTTTTTTAAATTTGGGTAAATATGTGCTATTTAAACAATTTGATTTGAAACACTCTGAGACCAGTTTTTATTATTTTGCTCAGTTAATTATGACCTTTATGTAGCTGTCCTATCCTAAAGGCAAAATGACCTCCCAAAAATAAAAAAATAAAATAAAAAGACAACATATAAAAATGTAGAAATACGAAAAATGTTCATTTATGGTAAAATATGTGCTATTTAACTAATTTGATTGCATCACTTCTTCTTTTGACAACACTCTGAGGCCAGTTTTTATTATCTTGCCAGGTAAATTCTTACCTTTATTTAGAGTGGAAAATCCACTAAGGTTGCCCTCAGTGCCCTGTATGTAAATGAACTTGACATACAGTCAACAATGAGACAGTGTCATTAATATAACTGGTGAAAAGGACAGGACCTAGACTGGAGCCCTGTTTGTGACAGGTGAAAAGGCAGACTGGACACTTCCCAATTTAACACACTGACATCTATGAAACAAGTCACGTGATTGGTCAATACCTGGGGGTGTCTTGACCAATCACGTGTCCACATTGAGCATAACGGGGAGGGGTTACAGTCACACCCAGCACAGTGAGCACACCTACAGGAGGGACACAAGAGGGAGAACGTGCGCCACAGACAGAGAACGCACCTGAAAGGTGAGAAAACGAGCGACTGCAGGAAACGCAGTAAACTTTGGACACATTGAAACGGCAGAGACAGTTCAAAGGCAGAGTGTAGACTGTGCAAGGTGACAGTGTCATCAATCAGGGTCCACAAAATACCTGCACAGACACATTAGAAGTGTCTGTGAAGGATCTCAGTCCTCCAGGTCATGGACTTTAGAACTGTTTATCCATCAGTGCAATATGAAGAATAAAAAACAGTGAAGGGAACCTGCTGTTAATGAAGGTGTTTAAAAGTTTATCAATAATATACATGCAATTAGAGAGTGGACATTTTTGTCTAATTGAGATGGGTCTTGTTTTTGTACTTTATAATTAATTTTTGTAGAAGCCTTATAAATAATGCATATTCAATAATTGATTTAAAAGACAAATGATCAGAATGACAACATAAAGATAAATCATGTTTAGTTTATTAAATGCAAAGAGGAGGATGTATGTGTATGTTTATGTGGTGGCAGATTTGGGGACGCCCCTGCTTGGGGTCTAATAATTGACGCCTTTTAATTCAGCCTGTATAAGTTCTTTTATTAGAATCATCTCAAATGACTCTGGATACCTCCTCCCAATGTATATCTTTATGTTTATCTACATGTGAGACCTCCCTGAGTCCCCTGAGGGCGCCAGCCTCGCGCCCAGGTGAGGGCGGAGCTCCAATCAGCAGGTAACAGCTGGCAGCGTGACGTCAATCGTCTGCGACCCGGCGCGAGCGGCACAGAGCCGAGTAGCAGGTTGTTGTTCGTTGCAGAAAGTGACAGATAAAGTGAAGAAAACGAGAAGAAAGTGTAACGTGGACTCGCGGAGGTGAAGACAGGTGAAGACAGGTGAAGAAGGGGGGGTCAGCGGGGCTGCTGGACCAGGACTGGCTGTGGAGGACTCGAGGCAGCGTCGTGTAAACACAGTGAGTGTTACCCTTCAGCTGTTTACAAACTTCGCTGCTGTGTGTTGAACTCATGCTTCTGTTTGTCAACACAGTTAAAGTTATCACTCTGCTGCGCCAGAGACTGTGTGGTTATCACTGCTGCGCTTACTTTTGCGCCTGTCAGGTGTGCTTTTATGTTTAAGTTCACCTGGCGTCGCTGAGGGACGACGTCACGAGACAATTCAGAGGCCTTCATGCAGAGGACTCAGAGGACACCTTCTACCTCCTCCAACAGCTGCAGAAAGGTAAGATGTTTTGGTTATTTCACTGTGTGCAATGCACTTCAAATATTCTGTTAAGTAATCAGGTGCAGTTATATGCACTGCTGCTGTTGTTACATGCACTGTAGTTTTATGCAGTGCATTTTTTGTATTCTAATGGACTGTTAAATGCACTGTATCTGTATTCAATGCTCTTCATGTTGCATTATGTGTCAGTAGTTTGTTGCTACTGCTATGTGCAGTGCTTTTTTTATATGCACCACAGCATGGTGCAGTGCTCTATTCACACTCGGGTTGGGTTATCAAAATGTGCATTGTGGCTGTTTGGCGTGCTCTTATGACAGAACTACTTTACAAGCTGCTGCTGTGCATCTTTCATGTCGGAGGTATTTATTTGCAACGCGCTGTGTGAGCGCGATTTGATATTCTGGTGCAATTTATTGGAGCCTGATACGCCTTTGTGCTGCTCACTATCCATATTCTTCAAAAGTAACTTTATTAATGTTCCAGTGAAAACTGTGGTGTGCTTTTGATGTAGAGGTGCATTTTCTGGGATTTGCACTGTGCTCATTTTATGTCCCGGTAAATAATTGCGCTCTGTGGTTATTTGCAAGGCCCTTTATTGACTTCCAAATCAGTTGTTACTGTCAGTGTATGCGGTGCATTTTTCATATTCACGTATGCAACACTCTTTTTTGTAATTCTGCAATGTCACTGTTACATGCACTGTAGCTTGGTGCAATGCTCTCTTCCCATTCCTTGGGTTGTAAGTGCATTGTTTATGATGGCTGTCATGAAGATACAGTTAAATATGCTTTGGCTGTGTGCAAGGCTGATTTTATATTCCTATGCAGCTGCCTTTAAAGGCACTGCACTGTTCAATGCACCTTTCCTAATCAAGTGCATTTAATGTAATATGCAGCGTAACTGTGCGCAGTGTTTGTTTGATATTCTGGCGTCTAATATACCTTTTATGCGGTACTATTTTCACACTATGAAAGTAACTGTATTATGCTCCATTGATATGGCGCAATATCTCTAATTTGCACTGAGCCTGGGTGCAGTACTCTTGTAAACTAACTGCATTGCGCTCTGTTGTTATTTGCAGTACTTAATCATTGTATTGTTGTTTCTAGTGTGGCTGTAAGTGGTGCAATTTTTATTATTCGTTAGCATAACTTCATGACGTAACTGTAACATGCACTGTAGCTTGGTGCGATGCTGTATTTACACTCAGGTTGGACTATTTAAATGTGCAATACAGCAGTTTGGAATGCACTTATAGCGTGACTATTTGCACTGTGGTCGGTGCATTGCTGATTTCATGTTTGTATCAAGCTAGTTAAATAAATCAAACTTACTAGTTTTGCCCAAATAAGGGCATGGCTGACTTGATTGACAGGCAGTCTGAGTTAAATGCGCCGCGCATTGCTCTCTTTGAGCTTACTCACAGTCATATTTTTCGTCTCTTCCTATTCACGCCGTATTTAGGGTGACTATCATTTTGGAGCACCTTGCACCCTGTTGTTTGAGTTTCTGCACTGCGGTTTGGTGCATTAATAATTAGAATGTGAAAGGGAAGTGTTCGACAAAGCAAAAGGTTGTTGTCTTAACTTTTATGATGTTTCCCAGTTCCTGAAGTAATGCAGCAACGCACTTCCTGTTTGTATTTAGCAAAGAAGAACCTGTTTTTGTTTCTAACCTTGATAAAAGTTGCTCCTGACAGCTCAATGATAAAGTTCCCTCTCTTCTCCTCCACTCTTTCTGACTCAGTATAAAAAAAACCCAAAACGAGGTTCCCCCCACTCAGGAAAGACGTGCTGACTCATGCGCCCTGGTGGGTGCAGGGTATTCAGGTTTCCCCTTCACAGTCAAACACGAGCAGGATCATTTGGCTGATTACTCCCTCCTCTGTGTGCCTGAAGGCGTGCTAAATGGCACGTAGTTTGACAGCATGACTTTGGGTTTCAGCTGCGTAATAAAACACTTCTTTTCTATTTTTAGCTCTTTAAAAAAACAACCCGCATCATTAGTTATCATCGTGTTCAGAAGTGAAGCCGTCCCTCTAAATTCCAACACCTCAGCTGTAACCAAATCCAAAAACCCTGGACCCTCAATGACACCTTTAGCATCCTCCTGTTCCAATCACAACACTCACCAAATTTACACCTCTGCATTGTTCTGATTATGTTAGAGGTTGACTCTGTGTGACTCTGCCAACCTCATCTCAAGTTGTGAGTCATCAAGCGAATGTGTAGGCTCCGGGAAAGGTCTGGAAACCAAATCAAACAGCGTTCTTCAGACAGCGGCTACTTCCTGATTCGCAGAATGTGCAAACAGGGTCGTCTTCTTTCCATTTAAACCCATACGGGATTAAAGCAGAAAGGATTCTCTCCTCTGACTTGCCACTAATCTCCTTAACAATGTGTTGCTCCCCTCTGCTCAAATTCCACCATGCGTGGTGATTCAACCTCCCAACTGTACCACTCTGCTTTCTCCCCCCCTCTTTTTCCCTCTACCTCTCCTTTTTGGCCGAGGGAATGTATGCTTGTGTATCCTACCTCATAAAGGTACTGATACAAGTATGAGTCATGTTTTGTAGTGGCTTTAAGGTTAAACTAACTGTAAGATAGAGCTGGGCAATATTGCATAGGATGTTATTGCTATAAATATCAAATCAAAATTTATTTCATTTAAATTTAAAGTAAGATTTGTGCTCCTGAGTGAAAGTTGAAGACAGCTTGTTAGCTTGCATCTGGATTTAGTTTTCTGATTAGCTTCTTGAATCCATCATTTCTGACGGTGCTAACAGGAAGCAGGTCTTTAATGTAAGATGAGATTTTAGTGACGTTTTTCTCAGATAATTTGCACAATTGTATTTAAATTTCCAGCAAAGATATCTCAAATTGTATTCTGTGCATCAGTTTAGTCGAGTGCTATTGTTTCCCACAGGGCAGTGAATGCATCACGGTCGTTCAGTATTCAGTTGTCCTACGGTTCACACAGCAGAAGTTGTCTGTGTTGCTGTCACTTGTTTCAGCTGTGTTGGCCGTGTAAGCCCCGCCTTCCTCTCACCCTGCGACATGATTGGCTGTTCAACACAGTCTTCTTTTTCTGTCTAATGTTGGGTGCTAACTAGCGTTTAAGACACATGAATGCCCCCTTCTATTTCAGTGGTTTGGGGGTCTAATATCAGACATTTCTTCTATTTATATTGAGAAAAAATATTGTTATCGATTTATCGCCCAGCCCTACATCTAGCAACTAGCTTGTAAGCCCCACCTACCTCTCACCCTGCGACACGATTGGCTGTTCAATGCAGTCTTCTTTTTCTGTCTAATGTTGGGTGCTTACTAGCGTTTAAGACACATGAATGCCCCCTCCATTTCCAGTGGTTTGGGGGTCTAATATCAGACATTTCTTCTATTTATATTGAGAAAAAATATTGTTATTGATTTATCGCCCAGCCCTACATCTAGCAACTAGCTTGTAAGCCCCACCTACCTCTCACCCTGCGACATGATTGGCTGTTCAATGCAGTCTTCTTTTTCTGTCTAATGTTGCGTGCTAACTAGCGTTTAAGACACATGAATGCCCCCTCCATTTCCAGTGGTTTGGGGGTCTAATATCAGACATTTCTTCTATTTATATTGAGAAAAAATATTGTTATTGATTTATCGCCCAGCCCTACATCTAGCAACTAGCTTGATACAGCCCTGTGTTTGTTTTCCTCTTCAGATACTTATCAGCCTTCTGAGAGGATGGTCCTTATCAACTGATGGTAAGCTGAAAATCTGACCATAGTCTAGTCCCAACCAATTTAGCATGGGGATCTTCGCAGAGGCGGAAAAACACCAAGATGAATTTGGCGAGCGCTCCAGAAGAACTTATTGTGGTACACTTCTCATATAATCCAGTATTTGATTTTCAAATCATTGCCCATCCCTGATATTTATTGTGATAATTATCAATATCGACTGATATGAAATAACATTGTGATAACATCTAATTCAATATCGCCCAGCTCTAGTTACGACCCCATGGAAGCTAATTCAAACAGACTTGTAGGTGCTTTGTTGGCGGCTGTTTTACTTTCATACTCCTGGTGTTGTTCGGCTGGAGGACCACTGAAGTTAGCAAGGACGAACATGTTTTCATTACGTGGCACCTTTAAACCGCACACCAAAGAAATACTCATCTCTTTTCCTTTTCTCGATTAATTTTGAATAATCGTCACACTTTTCTGCAAATATTTCTCTCCGAAAGTTATCCAATTAAAATGATTTGTTGCGAGAACAAAAAAAATGAAAGCCTCATAATTAAAGATGTTAATCACAAATGCATCCCCGAACTGGGAAAAAAAGCATAAATAAAGCAAGTAAAGGCCGCTTTGTACTCCAGATATGTTCTTAGATCTTTCATTATTCTGTTTATGGAAGCAGTGATTGATGCCCGAGGCTACTCATCTGTTTGATGCAGAATATTTATTTCAAACAGTACAAGTACAATGTAGCACAAACATGATTGATTACTTTACAGGGCCAAATCCCATCTGGATGAATGCACTAATCTTTTTGTTATCATAAGGCAGTGGTGGTGTTTGCTTTTATTGCACTGTGAGGCAGCTTTGCATATGTGGGGCGTCATGTTCTCCAACAAGGGTAATGTCAGCTGCATGATTACTGAAGATGAGCGTCTGAGTTTCATTTTGAAGTGCCTTCTCCTAGCAGGGAAGTATTGATTGTTTACAAAAACTGAAACATGTTTGCCTGGAGCGACACCTCTCGAATTAATTAGACGTCGAAACCTGGATTCTCAAGGAATGCTGCGGCACTTTGAAGTGGAACCACTTCGGGATTGGGGGGGAGGAAAAGAAAGAAAAAGAAGAAGAAACATTAAGAAGAAATGGAGTTCTTCTCCGAGGAATGTAATTCTTCAAGAGCACACGTGCACTCTGGAGCCACGGGGGACGCGCTTAACAGTATGTAATTACTTGGACCTGCAGCTGTGCAACGCCGTCTGAAAGGTAAACTTAGCAGAAATTCCCTGCGAGAGGCCATCTTGCTTTTGTTCTCTGAAAACACGGGGTGCTTTGATGGCGGGAACGCCGTCATCCCCGCTGCAGGTATCCTGTTTCAGAAAGTTCCGTTCAAACGCATGAAAGTTTGTCTCGGGGCGAAGCTAACGGGTACGTGTGCATTTTGCTAAGTACAAAATTAGTCTAGAATAATTGGTGCGACTATTTTAATAATCCTTGCACCAGTCCATGCACAGTGCATCGTCTTGTGCACAATCTCCCAACACCTTCTGCTTTGTCCCCTGGTGTTTGAGACTCCAGATGTAGTCCAAGCCACCTTTTGAATCTGGTGATGCTGCCTCCAGGCTTGG
Organism: Notolabrus celidotus; assembly: GCF_009762535.1. Taxonomy (NCBI): domain Eukaryota; kingdom Metazoa; phylum Chordata; class Actinopteri; order Labriformes; family Labridae; genus Notolabrus; species Notolabrus celidotus. The sequence continues at coordinate 10,430,131 of NC_048295.1, read as the reverse complement.
TTCATTTCCATCCAAAGTAGGGGAACGTGAAGGGGAACACCGGTGTCTGCTCTCACCTCCTACCCTAAGGCCTCTAGGGAGCTCAATCCTTGTCCCTGTGATGCTGTTCCTCGACTCTTGCAACCTACGCCAGAAACGCTCCAGTCTGTTTTCCTCACTCGCCATCCAACACTCTGAGGTGCACGTCTGCACATGCCTGACTTCTTGACCTTTCACAGGTTTTCTGCGTCACAGTGTGCTCTGAAGACAAACCTATGATGCCGGCTGGGACATTTATGTGAGGCTTGTCGATGCACTGACGATGTCAGGGGTATGGGCTGGAGCGCTGGCATTGTTAGGATGTCATCTAACATAATTAGAGGAAAAAAGGTTGACTTTTAAACCCTTACTTTACTTCCTTGTTTGGGCCTTTTGCCACACTCTTTGTGCACATGTGCCAACCATGCATGCTGCCTGTTAGAGTCGCTCCTCTTCTACCGGTTTTACCGAGGGGCGGCGGATTGTGATGCAGTAGTGCACTACGGCTCTCCCCCCTCTCTCCCGCCTCCCTTCCTGCCCCCCCTATTTTAATCCACCTCACTAGCAAACATACATACAACAAAAAAACTAACAAAACAAAATTCAAATCATATCACACAAACACAGATCAGGTTTGGCGGGGCCTTTGTGTTTGGCTCGGCCCTACTCGTTGGGGGTCCATCGGGGCTGGGTGGGTGGCTGGTGTCCCTGTCACCCTCCGTCCCCCTGCTGCCCCCTCCCCTGTGGGGGCCTGGTCCGCGGCTGCCCTCGGGGCCGGGTTTCCCGGGGTTCCCTCGCGGTCCTCTTTGGGGGGTGGGGTGGCGCGCAGCTGGGGGGGGTGTTACTACGGCAGCCATTGGGGTGTCCCTCCATGCCCCCGCGGCCTGGTCCATCAGTCGCAGGGCGTGGGTGGGGGGCGTGGCTGGGGGGAGTGGTCGGGCCGTCTGGGTGGGGCGAGGGGGATTGGCCCTGCCGCCTCCGCCCTCCCCCCGCTCCGGCGCGCCGGTTGGCGGGCTCTGGTCCTGGTCCTGCCCGTCTGCCTGGCTGTCTGCTCCTGGTGCTGGGCCCCCTCGGCCCTGGTGGCTCCTTTGGCTCCGTCTTGGGGGGCTGTGGGGGCGGTGTTGTGGGGGTGTCCCTTGGGGGGGGGGCTGCGGGATCTTTCCCCCCTTGCCCCCCTTTCCTCCTACTGGGTGAATAAATTGCATTAATATTTGACAGTTTGTGACAAACTTGACACAAAGAAGTTGTGACCTCTGTTGGCCTCCGTTGGTGAGAGTTGTGGTCTGTTTTTCACGATGGTATCACCAGCTTTAACTATTACATGAATGCTAGCTGGATTAAGTTAAGTGGAATAAACACAAGACCTCTTGTGCAGCTTCTATCTAGGCAAACACAAGTATCAGATTGGGATGCGGTATCTGCAAGTATTCAATATAAAAAAATCAGATCAGGACATCCCTAATTTTAGATATACCTTTTAACTTATATGCATTGGCCTGTGTGTTTACCTGTAGACGGTTTGCTCCAGAAACAGCTTCCATGAAGATAAATTTGAAATTGTTTTTATGATCATGTCAGAAGTGTCTCAAGCCCCAGCAGCCGTTTTTTGTCATTTTTCTCAAGCTGTGAATTTAGATTGGATTTTTCTATTTAAAGTTCCATCCTGTGGATTGGCGTTTATTGTCACACTAAAACATATACACATTTTATTCTGTATGCTTTGTTACCTCTCTAAAAACTGTGAGGCACTTTGTAGTTTTGGATGAATTTGGATTTGCTGTGCATACTTTGGAAACAGGTTGATCATATTTAAAGTCTTCTAGTCGAGTTTATTCCATCCCAATTTGCAACCCTCTCCTTTCTCACTCTCTCCTTCCTTCCCCTTCAGCCATTCCATAAAAATCCAACCTGCTCTCACTTTAAAACTTCCCCAAATTGCTCCTTACCTTCCTCCTGGCTGTCCACTTCTGATTGTCTCAAATCCACAACTCTAAATCTGCCCTGCACTTCCAAGACATCCACAACCCTTGTGGTCCCATTCTTTGTTTTTTTTTCCTCTCTTCCCCCCGCCGGTGCATCCACTGCCACTCCTCGACACTTAACACAACCTCTCTCTGTGCTGACCTGTCCAACGAGCCAATCAGTCTTGACCCCGCTGTCTCCTCGGGCTCTCCGGCGGTGGACTGATCCTCGAGACTTCAAGTCAGCAGAGTCGCTCACTTTTCAAGAAGGTCTTCGCATCAACTCCTCCCTGTATCACTTTCCCTCTCCACTTTCCACACTGTAATTGCTCTCCAAAGCATCTTCTCTTTCCCTCCTTAGCTCATTACAGTTCATTTCCTGCCACTTCTCGCTCAGAGTGGGATGCGGGTGCAGGAGGATTCTTGTGATATTAGGGCTGGGAGCCTTTGGTACTTTATTAATGTGCTTATCATTTAAGGAAAGTCAGAAACAAGGTTATTTGTAGTGATGAATTTTAAAGAAGTCAAAAAGTTGATTGGATTTTATGATGATGGATCGAAACGCATGTTTAAAAAGTGTATCCATTGCTCTTCCCTGAAAGAGGCATTATCTGGATGGCAGCTCCAAAACCTGTATGTGGTGTTCAGCATCAATGGAGCCGTCCCAGATTTGTAAGCTACCTGTACCACGGGGCGCTCATGCATTCCAATACCCCATCAGAGAAGCTGGCTTTTGAACCGTGCGCTGATAACAAGCCGGTGGTCCCTCTCCTCTTCAGAGCGAATAATGCAGCAGGCGTGATTTCCCAAAAACGAATGTCAGACTCGATTTGAACAGTCCATCTTAAAGGTGCTCGGGCCCAGAGAAGTTGCTGGTGTGTCTGAATTATGTTTATGTGTAGAGTCCTGTTTGCATGGTGCAGTTTTAAAAATGTGGGTGCCGCAATGGTGTGTTCACAGTGTTAACTTTAACAGGCAGAAACCTCCAGCAGGACCAGACTCATGTTAGACACACATCTGCTGAGACCGTGTTGGAGAGAGGGATAGAGGGAGATGAAGAGAGAGTAGTAGTAGTTGTTGCAGCTGGAGTCTTGCACGTCCAAAGCAGCAGGAACCTACGGGACAAGGGAGCTCAGGGACTCCAGAAAGGTCTATGGTTAGAAACTTTAATGGGACAGGGAGAGTTAAAGGAAGTGACAGGGAGAGGGAGAGAGGGAAAGACAGGATCCCAGTGTGCCAGACTAAGCTGCGGTATTTAGGTAGGTACAGTGGCAAGGACAAACTTCCTTTAACAGGCAGAAACCTCCAGCAGGACCAGACTCATGTTAGACACACATCTGCTGAGACCGTGTTGGAGAGAGGGATAGAGTGAGTGAAAGAGAGAGAGAGAGAGCTATGACATGTATTTACTGTTAATGGCTTTTTGAAGGGATTTTGAGTCCATGCGGTGACTTCCACTACAGAGTCATGCAGGTTTGGGCCTAGTCCCTTTTTGTAGAGTGACTTCTCCAGATTCTCTGAATCTTTTAATGATATTATGAATTTTCAATTTTATGCTGAATCATGAAATTGTTGAACTTTTTACTCTCGCAGTCGCTCACAAAATGCTGAATTCCCTTTTTATAGACCCAGTCGTGTTTGTAACCTGTTGCACATTAACCTTACTAGCTGGGAGATGTTCCTCCATGTGTTTTTTTTAGCATGACTCAGCTTTTTCAGTGTTTTGTTGACCCCGTCTCGACTTCTTTTGCAGCATTTGACGTCATCTTTGCACTTTTTCCCATCAAATTTAAGGTCGAAGCGATTTTGAACACCATCAAAATCTGTGTGTGTAAACATTTCACACAGCATCTTAATTTGTGTTTGTAGATTCACTCAGAAAAACACCTTTCACCTGCTTCCTTTACCCGTCACAATAAAGCTGCGGGTGCTTTATTGATGTCTCAAATGCGAGGTGATTCTTTTGAACCTGCCACGTTATTCCAGAATTGACTTCGAATCCATTCCCAATTTCTGCCCTGATAGATTTGCTGAGAACTCCTTTCATTTTCTATGACTGTGCAATCCTGATGACAGCTGCTGCAATATACCCTGAGCCATTTAGCAGGTGCCAAGGTTTGGTGCAAAGTTCTAAATCAATATCAAGTAATAATATAAAAAAAAGGGGGGAAAAAAACCCCAACATGAATTTACATCTCAGTGCCCTGGCAGGTCTTGGCAGCATTTCTCTCTTAGCTTAAAACCTTGAAATGAAGCGTGTGAAGTTGCATTAATTTCCGAGGCGGTTGCATCATAATTCAGTCAAAGAAAATCTGCAGGAGAAAAAAAAAAAAAAAAGAAAAGGTGAGAACAAGTCACTTCAGGGCTTGCTCTTGAACTAGATATATTGAAAATTGGCAATGGTTGTATTGAATCACAGAGGTCTGTGGTGAGCCATGAAAGGGTTGGACGTGTTGGACAGAGGGTTTAAAGAATTTGTAATCACAGCCTTTATGTGGCTTATAGTATAAAAAAGATGATGGCTAGAAGGATGGTAACATAGCAACAGCTACCTGAGGCGAGTGAAAACAACCTTAGGGCCTGGGGCGTTGAGTTCTGCTGTTTTTTGGTTCATTGTATCTGCATTTTTTTTTAGACTAAGTTTGAAAACATCACCAAAGTTTTTGGTGGTGTTCTTCCTTTTTGTAAGGGACAGGTTCAAGGAACGGTGTTGTGAGCACTTCTAGTCCATGTTCCAATGTAATTCATAGACAGTGTCAGTGGAAGGAAATGTAGGGGGGAGAGAAAAGGGAGTAGGAGTCACTGCATACGACTACAAACACGACTTTAGTCTTAGTACATAACCCTAACTTTGACCCAGCTTCAGTTAAGTGGAAGAAGATGGATGGATTGATAGATGGATGGATGGATGGATGGATGGATGAATGGATTGATAGATGGATAGATGGATTGATGGATTGATGGATGATGGATGATGGATAGATGTATAGATGGATGATTGATGGATGGATTGATGGATTGATGGATTGATGGATTGATCGATGGATTGATAGATGGATGGATGGATTGATTGATGGATGATGGATGATGGATGGATGGATGGATGGACGGCTGATGGATGGATTGATTGATAGATATGATGGATGGATTGATGGATGGATGACGGATGATGGATGGATTGATAATTGATGGATGGATTGATGGATTGATGGATTGATGGATGGATTGATAGGTGGATGGATGGATTGATTGATGGATGATGGATGGACGGATGATGGATGGATGGATTGATAGATATGATGGATGGATTGATGGATGGATGATGGATGGATTGATTGATAGATATGATGGATGGATTGATGGATGGATGATAGATGGATTGATTGATAGATATGATGGATGGATTGATGGATGGATGATAGATGGATTGATAGATATGATGGATGGATTGATGGATGGATGATGGATGGATTGATTGATAGATATGATGGATGGATTGATTGATGGATGATGGATGGATTGATTGATAGATATGATGGATGGATTGATGGATGGATGATGGATGGATTGATTGATAGATATGATGGATGGATTGATGGATGGATGATGGATGGATTGATTGATAGATATGATGGATGATGGATTGACTTCATCAGTTAAAATTGATGGAATTGACAACCACTACTTCTTCAGGGCTTTCTAAATATTTCACCAAAGTTTGGTAACACATGCATATTATAAACCACTGACCCTCTTGTAATTTTGGTAAATGCTACCTAAGGAGCAGGAACCTTTTTGTGGGTAGAATAAAGTCCCTGGGAATTTATTTAGACCCTTGTCACTGTAGTAGAAATGAAAATGTACCTTTTTTAAAAGTCTTGATTCCTAAGGAGAAGTCAGTGCAATGGAAACCCGAAAACAAAGTCCCAGGGAACTTATTTTGACCCTGATCACTGTGGTAGAAATGCAGTAAGTACCCCTCTAAAGTTTCAGTTCCTTAGGGAAACTTATTGCAGTGGAAACATCTTTTAACTTGCAGACACTCAAGCCACTTCCTGTCCTTTTACACATGCAGTACTTCTGTTTGGTGACCAAAATATGAAAACCACGAGTCCACCAACAGATTTTAAATGTACTACATTGGCTCAGGGTTAGGCGATTGGTACCTTTAAACTTCTGGGACCATGGGCCCAGTGGCTGGATACTTTTATAGTTTTCCCAAGATAAACAGTGTTAGTGTTTCCAACAGTGTATTTGCATCAAGCCTAATGGACCCTCCTCTCAAGCGTTTTCTAACAATCCTCTTTTTCTTCAATAGCTCCTCTAAGTACAAAAGTCAGATTGCATGCATGTGCAGCGTTTTCTTTATTTCCTCCAAACACCAAAACCCCGTTCTTCACGGTCCCATCAACGTCGGGTAAATCGGGGACATATTGTCTAAAGCCATCATTGTTCGCAGTAGAGTCGTCGCTCGGCACTTGCCGACAAAGGAAGAACAATTCAATTACTATAATGGGAGAAGGGAAGTCGCATTGTGTCCAAGCTGCACTCCCACAACAGCATCTCTATTTATACTCGAGCGGTATACAATGTGCATGTGGACGCTCTGCAAACAAAGGCTTGGAATTCAAGAGTTTGAGGGTAGTTTGATGCGGCTGCAAGCGCCTTGTCGATACACTCATCCCCCTGCAAAGAAGCAGCATTGGTGCAAAGTCCAAACAGACGTTACAGGATGCTTATGTGAGTCAAAAAAAGTCATTTACTCTCCAATATGTTATTAATTGCTTTCATATTCTGTGAGCAAGTGGGACTGCAGATCAGTGTTGCGTAGCAGGGAGCTTGCAGGGACTAATTTGCGGCGCATTCAGCCTTGTTGCAGAATTAAATGATTTGCTGGGTTCTCTGCTTGGTTCAACTTCTCGAATATTTCACTTAGAGAAGAATAAGATCGAATGGAAACTACCAATGCAACCAAATACTGTTCCGTCGACTTCATTGTTCATTGTTTCCACCGCCCCAGACGGATTCTGTACGACACACCGGGGCGAGTCAAAAGCTAATGTGAGGCATTGTTGCTGCGACAGATAGAAACCAGAGAGGACTTAGAAAAAGAGGAAACGTCTGGATCTTTGGGAGTAGTGTGGAACCTCACAAAATGTGCTCGGGGGGTATCAAACGGATGAGGCTGCATTTAATTTTCTTTGAGGTGGCCCTGGCAATAAAGTGTGGCTCATGGTGATAAGCGGCGAAGAGCTGAAGCACATCATTCCAGTTATGTAAACCATTGGAGGGATACAGTGGGCATTCTCCTACACACTCTGAGTGTGTGAGCTCTGCAGGTGCACGATATTAAAGCTCCTTTTTTGAAACTTTATTACGTTACTCTCTCTTAAAGCTTAATATTTCTTAAGTAGGGTTTCCAGAAAGAATGTAATAAAGCAGCAGAGGACTGGAGGTGTATTTATGATTCTTTTTGGGGTTTTTCACAGCAAATAAAACCACCAGAGGCAAAGCCCCACAGTAAAAGCTCTGTCACATCCGATCCACCACACACCGGGCGGCTCCCTTCCCATTCCGCACAGCTACACTCACCGCGTCGAGTCGTGCCTACACACCGCTCCTTGACCTTGATACTGTACAGTAACCAAGCCCTCCCAGAAGTCTGTTTTGTCAGTCACTAGTCATCCTCATCTCCCTCCTTAATCTAGAGTAGCAGCTATTCCCCAAATCCCCAAACCGCAGCCCTCAACCAGAAGCCGCCAGCTCCTCAACACTGAGTCAAAAAAAAAAAAGACAGAAGAAGAAGAGGGAGACGAGATATCTTCTGACAATGGGAGAGAAAGCAGGAGGAAGCCGGGTGCCGGTTGAGAGCTGTCAACCAGCCATCAGATACAGTTCACATCAAATGTGTGTCCACGTCTCAGACAGGCACGTTCATGCTACAGTATCACTGCTCCAGCTTGAACATACCTACAGAGCAACTTCACTCCCGTCCAATCAGGTCCCAACCCTTGTGCTATATATATTTAATTCATATTATTCAATGCTAAGACATGTGTTTACAACATCAGAATGCTAACATGCATGTGCTGATTTTTAAAAGATGTGTTGAAACTATTTCAAAGCTCTTTGGTGTCTACTGTGCTTAAGTGTACATCCCTCATGCTTTATGTATTCATCTAACGTCAGTGTGACAGATCTGATGTCTTAGTCGTCCCACTTCCACCCCCCCCCCCCCCATTAGCTTCATTCAAAGTTCCCTCAATTAAGGCGTCCCTGAATGTTGCAGCGCGCGCACCAGGAGTGGATGATAGCACTCTATATTCGGACGAGGATGATTATAAGGAGATGTTTAATTGTGTTACCTTAAATGCATAATGATGTGTTATTAATTTTCAGAGCAATTTTTTTGCAGACTTATGAACCACATCGGGAGCGCGGGAGCGTAAAAGTGGGTCAGCGAAAAACTGATGTAGCGGGGGCACGGAGATTAATCACGAGTTACATTTTAATAAGGCGTCTACGTGTTGCTTTTATTTATTCATTTCACTTGAGTGTGTGTGTGTGTGTGTGTGTTCAGATGTGTGTACACGTGGAGGGGCTGAGTGTGTTAACAAGAATGACCCTGCTCTCTAACCCCCTCCCCATACTTCTCCTTATTTGGTATGCAGTACAGATGCTCTGACATCGTATTCACTGTACACACGACGCATTTGGGACACACTGCTGCGTCACAGCATTGCCCCATGAACTTAATACTCACTCTGGTTACATCAGTCGCAGTTTGCAGAACATCTGTTGATGCCCCTCGGGTGTCTCAGGCAGCCGTGATGCATCGTAAGATGTGTAATGGATTGTGTGTCAGAATGGGCAAAAAAGCATCTTGGCTGTATGAAAATTCATGTTAGATTTGGCATGAATATCTATTGAGGCCCTTTAATGTTTTCAGTCATTATTTAATGATGGTAATGCTGATATGTTAAGTAGAGGCTAATTGAGGTCCAAATTTGAAGCCATTTTTAAAAAATCATGCTATTTTGTCCCTTTTTGCTCACCGTAGTTAAGCTGCCGCAGTGTCTTCCTGCTTCCTGCTGCCACCTGAATGGAAAAAAGCAACATTACTGTGCTTTTAATGTCACAACTCACTTACAAAAACAACCCAGACTGCTCATTTACTTGGTCTCAAATGGAAATAAAATATCCTAGAAGTACTTTGAGTTTGAGCTACAACCGTAAGCTAGCTACACAGGGAGCTAACGTAAGGTAATGACTGCTAAACACTAGGTAGAGGGGAATTTGATCAATAGTATTAAAGTATGAGTACTTGAATGCACCGCACTGTTCTACAACCATGCTCACAGCAGATACTATCAAGGGCCATTGTTGTATTGCACTAAATGCAATGATTGTTAAGACTATTTCAAAGCCCATTGGGTGTTTCGAGCTAAATGCTAAGACATTTAAGCTAATGTTTTTACAACAACAACACTGCTAACATTTGATTTGAAGAAGAAATCATGTGTAGTGCATTTCAAATTTCACTCAGCAGACCGAAACATGGTTTAAAGTACCGACCATTAGGGTGATGGATGTTTCATCAGATTCCTGCAAATGACCTTAAAGCTGCTGCTATTTTAATTTCCATTCAAAGGTTTTTCCTCGGAGCCACTGCAAGAAACATCACGGCTAAAGAGTAAAGAAAAATACGAAGCACACAGATCTGGAAACCGCTTAGTCACTGATAAGGGACTGTAGTGGTCTGGGTGTTAAGTAAGGTCTAAGATGCCTGCGGTCATTTTTCCTCAGCGTGATAAAGGTCAAGATTTTGATTCCTCTCCAGGAACCATTAAGGAAATCAACACCAATCCTCCGTACGGTGCATCATCATCGCGGGTCCTTCATCAACAGCATTGGAAATTATGCAGTGTGATGGATTAGGATGTTGATGATCATATCTGGGTTTTGCCTCTTGTGGAACCAGTATCTCCCCCTGCATGGTGCATGAGGAATTTCAAGTAAGATGTATTTTCATGTGTCTCTTTTTCATTCAAAGGACCCAACACACACACACAGTGCTTTTACAGGCCGAGTATCTGAGGCTGTGAGTTGATGAGCAACTCGAGGCAGAGGACCGACTGTATTTAATTGGTTTGTGCGACTTCCCAAGCTTAAACCTGCAGATTAATTAAAAATGAAAGAATGTGATGTGAAAGAGCAAGGAGAGGGGGGAAAAACAAAACAGCTTCTCTGAGTTTGGCGTCCGTAATCCCAAGATACGAAACATTATGTTTTCTTATCCAGCGAGAGTGGCAAGGCAGGTCGTTTCCTCTCTGTTTTCTATGAGTCTACTTATTCCCAGCGTGACCTTTGACTTCAAGAATGTACACGAGATGTCTCTGAAATATTAATAATGCTTGTTAGTGTATTTTCTTCATACGCTAGCTGCTACAAGCCGAATGGATATAAGTTATCAGTACTGTAATGAGTGTGTTGCATAAGCTGAGTTGACCCTGGAGGCAGGAGGGTAGTGTTTGTCCCTCTGTTGTGTGTTTCAACCTCAGTATTATAAATATTGCTGCATAACACAGTGTGTCATTGTTTACCTAGATAGAGGGAAGGTACGATTGAGTCACACTCTGCTTAGCCGATGTAGCATAGCATGAGGAAGAGGAGAAAACACTGCTGTAGTTGAGTTTAGTCATTCATGGTACAGTTTGAAGCAGCTTTTGTGGAAGCAGCAACGAATTGTATTCAGTGACGGTGGCTTTTTGGAAGAGATTTTGAGCTCATGCAGTGGGTTCAACTACAGAGTCAGGTCTGAGATTTTGAGCTCATGCAGTGGGTTCAACTACAGAGTCAGGTCTGAGATTTTGAGCTCATGCAGTGGGTTCAACTACAGAGTCAGGTCTGAGATTTTGAGCTCATGCAGTGGGTTCAACTACAGAGTCAGGTCTGAGATTTTGAGCTCGTGCAGTGGGTTCAACTACAGAGTCAGGTCTGGTTTTAATGCAGGGATACCTAAGGGGCCTTAAGATCACAGATGGTCCCATTTGTACAGAGACTTCTCCAGATTATCTGAATGTTTTAATTATATTATGAGCTATAAATGTTAAAATCCCCACATTATTTGGGATTTTACGCCTTAAAATATTCAACTACTTTCTCACGCACTCTTGTATGTCCTTTTCATACCGACCTGCTGCAAAGTAACCTTATTGGTTGGGAGAGATCCCAGTGTGTCCCACATTTTTCAGTGTTTTCTTGAACCTCTTAAAACTATTTAAAATTGCGTTCTTGACAGAATTTTGATTGAAACAATAACATTTTTCAGTTTCAATATCTAACATTTTGTCTATGCACTATTTTCAATTGAATACAGTCTTTGAATGATTTTCATTTAATCAACATTTCTACAGCTACATTTTCAGTCATGCAAATAGCGGCTTTGCAATGCAACTTCTCATTAGAAATGACTAACTTGTTGAAAATTGACCTTATGACTATTTCTTTTTAACATTACACACATTTTTCAGTGTTTTCTTGGACCCCTCCCACCTTCTTTTTAAAATTGCGTCACTGACGCCAAATTCACATTTTTTAGTTTCAACATTTGCAGTTTTTTCAATTAAATACAGCCTTTGAATGATTTGCAAGCTATCAACATATGGTTTGAATCAACACTTTACAAAGCGTACAAAATTTTCAGTCGTGAAAATAGTGAGTTGATGCTGCAAGAGCGTAACATCGCCCAGTCATCAGCATAGATGCTTACTTTCCTTCTTAAGTTCTCATATTTACCTCAATGCAACTTCTCATTGCAATTGTTTTGCCTCCAAAGTCATTCCACTTATCATTTCTCCCTTTATTTCAATTCCATATGATTCCATGGGCATTAACATGTAATTTTAAGTTTAACGTGCGTGACATAAAGCTGTCAGATGTACTCCAGGAAATTAATTACTCAATCAAAACCTCATGATGGAAGCTCATTAATTTCTGAAAAGCAAAACTCAGACTGATTAATTGAGATGGAAATCGAGCGCTAAAAATAGCAGCTTTTAAGGCCGGATAATCATCTTTCTCAATTCTTCATTATATTTTTCACATCTTCTGTCTTTGTGATGTGTTGATTGAATTGCCTCCCAAACCTAACCTCCATTTCAAACCATTACACACAACCGAAGCGAGACATAGCAAACTAATTTGGCTGTCTTTTTTTTTGTTCTGTTGTTTCATAATCCTCGTTTCGACTCGTCTCCGCGTTCCCCTTTCCAAAGCCCTTCCTCGTTCCCCCGCTCTCATTCATTCCCTCGCTTTCCTTCAACCACCAGAACCAAACAGATGGGGCGACCGTGACAGCGACACACTGCTCGGGCAGCTGTGCGAGTGTGTCGACAAGAGGTAATGAATAATCAGCCACCAGCCTCCAACTGCTTCATATTAATAGCTAGGTGTTCTAATTACAATTCCACTACTTGTTGGGTCCATGGAAGCAAATGTGAGTGTGAAGGATAATAGGGAAACCAAAGTTACTTCAGTGTCAGGGGGGGGCAAAGGAATTTCTAATCCTGGAAAAGCTTCAGATTTCTGCTTGATTTATTGACCTGGGCACAGATGTTCGAGGCGTTCAATCAGGACGGTTGTGTTCCAGATTTGGAAACCACATTTCTACCATGCAAGATTGCTAATCCATCAAACAGCTGTCCTGATTTTTCAAAGTAAAACTGCTTTCATTAAATATTTTGGTATTTACTTGGTGCATCATAACGATTGTGTGTCAGAATAGCCAGAGAAATTTGCTCACTGCTTTATGAAACTTGATGTTAGAGTTGGCATGAATCTTTTTTGAGGCTGTATTGAAGCCCATTCATGTTTAGAATTAAAAATAAGCTAGTTGAGGTCCAAATTTGAGGCCATTTTTAAAAACAACATGCTGTTTTGTCCCTTTTGGCTCACCGTAGTTAAGCTGCCGCAGTGTCTTCCTGCTTCCCGCTGCCAACTTAATGGAAAATAACGACATCACTGCGCTTTTAATGTCACAACTCACTTAAAAATACCTCCATTCGACAAGTCAGAAACAATATGTACATGGTTTCAAATGGAAATAAAATATCATAGAAGTATTTAAAGTTTGAGCTACAACCGTAAGCTAGCTACACAGGAAGCTGATGTAAGGTAATAACATTAATAATGTTACTAAGCCTATTTCAAAGCAATTTATTTACTGATTGTAATGCTAATATGTTGAATTTAGGGTGTTCTAGGTCCAAAAGTCATCACTTACATCTCATGCAACTAATATCTAGGTAAACAAGTATTAGATCAGGACTTGTTATTGGCAAATATTCAAAATAAAAAAATGGGATTGGGACATCTTAGCCTTTATTTTCCAACATATTAAAACAAAAATATTTTAAAAATAGATATAAGCTAGTTGAGGTCCAAATTTGAGGCCATTTTTAAAAACAACATGCTGTTTTGTCCCTTTTGGCTCACCGTAGTTAAGCTGCCGCAGTGTCTTCCTGCTTCCCGCTGCCAACTTAATGGAAAATAACGACATCACTGTGCTTTTAATGTCACAACTCACTTATTCACAAGTCAGAAACAATATGCACTTGGTCTCAAATGGAAATAGAATATCATAGAGGTAATTAAAGTTTGAGCTACAACCGTAAGCTAGCTACACAGGAAGCTGATGTAAGGTAATGACATTAGCCTATTTCAAAGCACTAATGGCAAAGCTAATATGTTGAATTTAGGGTGTTCTAGGTCCAAAAGTCATCACTTATCTCTCATGCAACTAATATTTAGGCAAACAAGTATGGGATCAGGACTTGTTATCGGCAAATATTCAAAATAAAAAATGCGATTGGGACATCTTAGCCTTTATTTTCCAACATATTAAAACTAAAATATTTTTAAAATAATTGGGTAATGTTATCCAAACCAGGAACACATTATTATCTGCCTTTAATATTGGTTTTAAAACATCCATCATCTCAAACTAGAAAGAAACAGTCCCCAACAAACCCAGCCTCTGTTTGTTAATGTTCCTTTTTCACAAACTGAATAAGCCAACCAAACTGCTGTGACACATGGCTGCATCATCAAACACTTGGGCCCACAGTTGCTGGGCTTTTTCACCGCTTCACCAGGTAGGAGTGCGAGCAATATGCAGCATCTCGTTTGTTATTGTGCCGAGCGGAGCTACAGTGCAAGAGGGAGAAAGCAATAAAACTCTTCAGAGACGCGCTACATCAAGGTTGTTTTTCAAAACGGCAACTGCTGTGTGCATTGGACCCGGCGCCGAGCGGAGTCAAGTACAATGGTGTCGAAAAAGCGGCAGAAATGAACACGTTGGGACGACCGCCGAGACCAGTCGCAGCGTAATTGGACTAAGTCGGGTGTTAGTGTGAGGAATTTGTTTTGCATTTGAGCACCAATGGTGAAACCAAATCCCCAAAATGAAACAGACGTTTAAAGAGTGCTGCTGCTGCATCATCTGAATGACTGAACTTAGTATTTATTACTGAAATATGTCAGTTATGGTATCCTGCTCCCAGTTGTCTCAGAGTAAACTGGATTAAATCACAAGAATGGGTTGTACCAATTTTTACTGTCGTCAGCTTCTTGCAGCTGTGCTTCTTCCTCTTCTCTGCATTTGTGAATGAATGAGAGGAGCTTTTCAAAATGACCCTCTGTAGCATTAATTAACATCCAGTATATAACATTTTACAGAACTCTCTCCAGTTTCAATCATCGTAAACACAGTTCTCTAATTAAAAGAGGAGCTGCTTGCGTGGATACTCGGGGACTAGAGCACGTTAAGTCTCTGGGGCCACTGCGAGGACCAAACGAACAGATGCCCCCCTATGCTGGAAGTCAAAGCATTAAGAGCTCCGCTGATGATGTCATCGGGGGACACTTCCCCGGCGACGGCACATTGAGAGTGAATTATTGACCTCCTCCCGCTGCACCCAGAACGGCTTTTATGCGAATGCGGGGCTTCCAGCTGTGTATCAGAATACGTGCCTGCACACCAGTAAAATCACCATGTCTGCTGTCAGAGCTGGAGCAGTTGTTCCATTATTCACTGTCTGTGAAGCAGCTCCGGGGGTTTTTTGTCTCTGGATGACATCAACACCACAGTCTGTTACAGTGCCATTCAGCTTTAGGAGGAGAGCGCTCGCATGCACAGATTACAACGGAGCAGAGCCGGATCGTAGCTGGAGGTGTAATGAGGGTTTTAGGATGATGTTTTATGAGAGTGCTGCTTAGGTCGGCCTTTACAGTTCCTTTGTGGGGATTGTGAGTCTCTACTTTGGAAACTTGTGTGCAGGTAGACTGAGTTGTCTTCAACCAACAAGATACTTGAAGGTAGAATCATAAACAGAAGACTAAAGCACTGAAACTGAGAGTTCTCATTCTATTATTAATAATGACAGTAATGATAATCACATAATAATGATGATAATAATAACAATAATACTACTACTATTTCTACTACTACTACTAATAATAATAACAATCATAATAATAATAATAATAATAATAATAATAATAATAATAGTAATACTAATAATACAAATGATAAAAATGATACTTAAATTTATAATAATGATGATGATCATAATGATAATAATAAAAAAAACAATTAATAATAATTAAATAATAATAAAATGTAATGATAACAACAATACTAATGATAAAAATAATAGCAATGATGATAATAATAATAATAATAACAACAATGATAATAATAACAAAAACAATAATAATAATAATTAAATAATAATACGAATAATGATAAGAACAATGATAATGCCAATAATAATAATAATAATAAATATTAAAAAATATAATAATAATTATGATGATATTTATTAAAATAATAATAACAATAATAACAACCACAAAAAATTATAATCATTAAATAATGATAAAAAATAATTATAACAAAAGTTATTATAATAATAATTCCTCATGACAATAATAAATAGTAATACAAATAGTTATAACAATATACAAAAAATCTGAAACTTAAAATATTTAAATCTTAAAATATAAATTAAACAATTATGAAATTATAAGATAAAATTATATATATTATGCATATTAATGTCTGAAAAAAGAATAAAAACCTTGATTCAAACACACTCTGGTTACATCTCCTACATGACTCTGTAGAGGAAGTCACTGCATGGGCTTCAAATCACTCCCAAAATTACTCCCATTATGTGGGCTCAAAGTTTGTCCCCCTTTGCTGCCTAGTTTTTCAATGCAACATTCCAACTTGAATTCAGATCAGGTGATTAACTTTACTTCTGCTCCTGAAGTTCGTAGTTTAATAACTGCACCGCCTTGCTGAAAAGTTCCCTCCCCTGCTCGAGCTTGCACATCCCCCCCCCCAACTTTTGATGATGTCCCAAACGCACCCTGAATGAACGAAGAGCATTATCATTGAGCCGTTGTCGAAGGCACTGCAAGGGTATGTAAAGGTGCTCTTGAGATGGGAGCAAGCCTCGGTGGAGCCTATCTTTGTGACAAGAGGGAGGAGTGGGGATGAAGGGGTGAAGTGTCCCGCGATGGCATGCAGGCTTGAAAAACACCATGCATATGGATGTTACAGTAGAACCAGATGGGGCCGAGGCAGTGACATTGTCAAGGTAGCGAACACCTGTGCTCTGACTCTCCAGGCCCCACTGGTCTGTGATCAAAGTGCCTTGTCTGCATTTTTGATGAACATGTGCATGAGGCGCTGACAGCGTGCTGGATGACACAACGTGACAAGTGCACTTAAGAACACAGCCCGAGGGGATTTCTGAACTGGGAGCTGTGGTTGATTTCATAAAGCGGGGTTGTTGTAAACATGTAATTGATGTGCGGAGCTCGCTGCCTCTGTGCCGTCTCAATAAGCTCGAGAGAAAGTGTCTGAAAACTCCTGATGGGAAAGAGTTCATGCAGCGGTGAGAATGCAGTGTGCTAGATACATTTTAGAGTGGACCACTATTGATATTTCTCCTGTACCAGTGGAAATCCCTGACTGTCACACACCTAATTAAAAAACAAGTAGAAACAGGTCATTTTGTGCTGGACCAATGAGGTCACAGCAGGGTCACTTTCAAACTCTTTGGAAATCTATCCAAAGATTCCAGTGGATCTTTGGATGACTGGCAATGTGACAGTATGAATACTGACCTGGTTTCATGGAGTATTCAACTCAATTGACCAATCACTTGCAGTCGCCCAGCTCTACATTGGGGCATAGCAGGGGGCAGTAGTGGGTCTTTAAGCTGGTTGCCGCCCACCATAAAACAGAGGCAAGACGAAATAGAGACAACAGCAGCAGCAGAAGAAGACTCAGTATCCAGCTAGCTAGCCAGCCTTCGTCACAGTCAGGTTGGAGCAGATGTAAGATGAAAGCAAAATAACCTTAAATGTTTCCTAGCTAGTTTGTGAGTATATAAACAACACTTTAATTATATAAAGAAATACTGCTAATTCCTAGCATGATATTATATAGCAATTTTCCATTAGCTATAAAGTGAAATATTGATTGTTTTGGGTGTAAATTTGTTTTAAGATAGAGTTATGTGTTCTTTAGTCCTAAAAAATGCAACAATATTAATTTCAGTCTGTTTGCTAAAAACTCCTCACTGGAGCTTTAAAGGAGAATTTCTTGCAGAAGCACAAAAGCACGTGTTGTTGTTGTCTCCGTGCTGTCTCATACAATCTCAGTGTTGGATGTTTTTTCTTGTCTTGATTGGTTTCCCTCATTGGAAACAAATACACTGATTTACACCTGCCAATACGGACTGCTGAAGAACCAGCTTCCAATTGCAAGTGATGCAAATTGGACTCTGTGGGCCTTCCAATCCCCTGAAGCCTCATTCCCCCCCATACAGCTAAAATCTAATACCAGATCTATGTACTGTCTCCAGTAATGGACACGAGTCTCACCTTTATCTCCATTGAGGAACCTGTCATCTAACATTGAGGCAAATGAGGACACGCCCCACACACAAACGCGCGGCTTATTTCCCCGAAGAGACGGACGGGGCCGTCCTCTCCTCCTCATATTCTTTTCTTAAACACACAGCTGGGAGAGCGAGGTGAATAAAGAGCCGAGAGGAAAAGAGGACGAAACTTCTAATAGGCTTTTAGATGTGCGGGGACATTTCGTTCCAGAGGCCGAGGTCGTTTATATCTATCCGTCTCTCCCTCTGTCTCTTGTCTCTCTTTCTTTCCCAGTGGAGGGGTGGTGCTCGCTCAGTTTCCCTGCACACAGGTGCCCCGGCAGCTCTGCGGATTCAAACAGGTGACCTTAAAGGAACAAGTAACATTTATACCCAAGCTGTCCCAATTTCACACATCTCTGACGAAAAGGAACCTCTTCTTTCCAGAAGAGTTTTGATGTGTGCCGGTTGAACTGGCGAGGTACAAAACGGCATCCCTTCAGTGTAATGAAAGACAAGCATCTGTTGATTAAATCGTACAACATCCTTTGCTATCTTGTGGAAAACTATTGATTTCCTTTGCTGGGTTTGCTGATGAGACAAAGACAACTGTGTGACTGGAATAACACAACAGGGAGAGAGAGAGACAATAGGCATCATCAGGAGGATTTGATGCCAGGCTGCTGTTAAATACGACTGCTAATACTCGCCGTTATTACACGCTTCAAACCAAATCACTGCGCCGGATTTATTCAGAAAGAGAACGCTGGTTTAGCTGTTGCACATTTTGTTTCAATGCTGCTTCAATCAGAAAAGGTGCTTATGATTCAACATAATTAAACATAATGCTATAAACTAACATATTCCCCAAATTGCATTGTTTTTTAAGGGAATTTCCAAGAACTTAAAGGCACAGTGAGTAGTGTCTATGTTTTTTTTCCCGTGTCCATCACTTCCTGTCTCAGTCTGTTACTTCAGTTTCAGTCTGTTTCTTCCTGTCTCAGTACATCACTTCCTGATTAAGTCCATCACTTCCTGATTAAGTCCATCACATCCTGTCTAAGTCCATCACATCCTGTCTAAGTCCATCACTTCCTGATTAAGTCCATCACATCCTGTCTAAGTCCATCACTTACTGATTAAGTCCATCACTTCCTGTCTAAGTCCATCACTTCCTGATTAAGTCCATCACTTCCTGATTAAGTCCATCACATCCTGTCTAAGTCCATCACTTCCTGATTAAGTCCATCACATCCTGTCTAAGTCCATCGTTTCCTGATTAAGTCCATCACATCCTGTCTAAGTCCATCACTTCCTGATTAAGTCCATCACTTCCTGATTAAATCCATCACTTCCTGATTAAGTCCATCACATCCTGTCTAAGTCCAAGACATCCTGATTAAGTCCATCACATCCTGTCTAAGTCCATCACTTCCTGATTAAGTCCATCACCTCCTGTCTAAGTCCATCACTTCCTGTCTCAGTACATCACTTCCTGTCTCAGTCTGTTACTACCTGTCTAAGTCCATCATTTCCTGGCTCAGTCCATCACTTCCTGTCTTTCAGTTCAGTCCTGTACTTCCTGTCTAAGTCCATCACTTCTTGTCTGAGTCCATCACTTCCTGTCTCAGTCCTTTGCTTCCTGTCTCAGTCCGTCACTTCCTGGCTCAGTCCATCACTTCTTGTCTCAGTCCATCACTTCCTGTCTCAGTCCTTTGCTTCCTGTCTCAGTCCGTCACTTCCTGGCTCAGTCCATCACTTCCTGTCAGCTGTGTTTACATTCCGTCTTTAAGCCCTGCCTACCTCTCACTCTGCGACATGATTGGCTATTCAATGTTGTCTCTTTTTTCCGTCTAATGTTGTGTGGCAACTAGCGGTTAAGGCTCATTAGCACCCCCTCCCTTTCCAGTGGTTGGGGGTGTAATAACAGGTTTATTTAAATATAATTTTTTTATAAATATATCGTCATCTGATTATTGCCATACCCTGCATTTGCTGGGTATTTCCAGGCGATGACCCCACTCTATTCATTGTTTGTTTAAAGGGCCAAACTTAACCAATAGGACTCCACTTCCTGTAAATCTCCAGCCTGAATGCGGGCACCAAAAATAGCTCCAATGGATCATCACGGACAGGACTGTCATTTTATTTGAGGTCTTGTTCGAATGCACCAAAGAGAAGAATTAATGAAGTAGCACGGCAGCGAGACGCATACATGAACTATCAAACAAATATTTGAATAAGCTTCAGAGACTTGATGGATGGCAGCGTGTCAGAAATAGCAACATATTATTAAGTGGCTGAAATACCAAACAGGAGCTTGACGCTTCAAGATACATTCTTAGCACTCTGCGTCACCCCCACAGTTTGTGTATTTAAACATGGAGAAAGTGATGGAAATATCTGATGTTGGTGCACATTTATAGTCCCATGTTTCATGCTACATTTTGGATAAAAATCACCTTGATGGCGCTAATAACAAACACTTCCAGAGTAATCACACACAATTATTCTCCAAGGACAGTTGGAGCTGAAATATTCAGGTAATAACAGCTTTGCCCCGCCATGATTATACTCTATTCCAAGTCTGAATACATTCAAATGGCAATCATTTGTAGCCTGCAGTCATTCAGTGGATTAATTTATATCTTCTGTACTCATTCATTATGTAATATCGCAGATAAAAGTTTGAATGTAATTGCAAAGAGGGGGAGTTAATTATCTATTTTTGGGTTGGGGGAAGTTATCAGATTGGGCCTTTTTTTTTTTTTTTTAAAGAATGAAGCATGAAATCCAGATATTCTATGTAGTAAATGCCACTTCAAATACTGAATGCATACATTTTTCATCTTATTCAACTTTCATGGAGTCGTGTTAAACTTCTAATGAGGGGAGTTTTGCTCCCCTCAAAATGACAGTAATCACAGACAGGAAGGAGACAGTTGGTGACAGCAAACAGTCTGTTTTGTTCCTCTCTCTGGGACATTGTGAGGAGAGCTGGTGTTTTCTGTATCACATTTATTTCTCCAATAATTGTCTCACCTGAGGTGACAAACCAAATTATACTTTTTGTGTTTGTTAGTTCCCTTTTGTCTGTTTCAAGGCTCCCTTTATCTGAAAATATTAGAATCCAAAGCTTATGTGGATTTTTGTTCCTTGCTACCAATCCAGTCAGGGCCACAGTTATCAAAGACAATTATTATTTGTAGGGATGTCCTGATTTCAACTATCAAGTCTGAACTGATCTGGATGTTTTTTAATTGATCAGCTCCCAGCATTGGAGCCAATGATGCTGTTTTGTGTTTCCTGGGATTTAACTCTCCCTGTCTCATTAAAGTTACTCACCACAGACCTTTCTGGAGTCCCTGAGCTCCCTTGTCTCGTAGGTTCCTCCTGCTGTGGACGTTCCAGACTCCAGCGGCACTCCTACTCGTCTCATCATTCTCCTCTATCCCTCTCTCCAACACGGTCTCAGCACATGTGTCTAACATGAGTCTGGTCCTGCTGGAGGTTTCTGCCTGTTAAAGGAAGTTTGTCCTTGCCACTGTAACTAGCTACTAACTAAATCCCTTCCATCTAGATGCTGCATATATTTATATATATAACAAAGTAGATGTAGGTAGAGCTGGGCGATATTAAAAAATATGTTATCCCAATAATTTTTTTTTCACATCAGTCGATATTGATAATGATCAGGATAAACATCAAATCATCATTTCATTTAAATTTAAAGTCATATTATTGAATTTCGTATCATCGCCCAGCCCTAGATGTAGCGGTAATACAGAGACCTTTCTGGAGTCCCTGAGCTCCCTTGTCTCGTAGGTTCCTCCTGCTGTGGACACTCCAGACCCCAGCTACTAAACTCCTACTATCCCTCTCACAACTCTAACATGAGTCTGGTCCTGCTGGAGGTTTCTGCCTGTTAAAGGAAGTTTGTAACTAGCTAAATAATTGTTGTGATTTGATGCTATACAAATAAAGATTAATTGATTAATACTGATAGGATTTGAGACTTTCATATACATATATGAAAGTAGTCTATCTAAATACTGCATATATGAATAAAGTAGATGTAGGTAGAGGTGGGCGATATTAAAAAAAGATGTTCTCATGATAGAGTATTTCATATCAGTTGATATCAATAATTATCAGGATAAATATGAAATCATTATTTCATTTAAAATTAAATTTCAAATTATCGCCCAGCCCTAGATGTAGCCACTGAATGTAAAGTGACTTAAATGTGGATGTGAATGGATATGACTGTATAGACTTAAATAACAGCTTTAATTAATTGAAGATAGTCTTGATTAATTAAATGGCTTCCAGTCAGTGACCCCTTTTGCAACAAAAACTCAAGCCCCAGCTCGAGTACCCGCTGTATGTTTTTGTCTCCACCTCCCAGTTTTATATTCCGCTCAGTCTCAAGCACAGTGATGTAATCCCTTCAAGATTTTGCCAGTGTGCAGCATCTTTTCTTTCCATTGGTCCCAATCTGTCAATCAATCAGACGCTTTGTTTGAGCCCAATAAACAAAGTCGGCGCCTCCGTTTTTTTGGACCCCAGCTCCAATGTTGCCACTTCTTTACCTCCTTTTCCCTCCTTTTTCTTTACAATTACAGTCACCGGAGCGTATCTATCCATCAGCGCTCGTCACAAAGAGTCAGTGAAAACTCATTAGCTGTAGGTGAAGCTGATTTTAAATCCCAACAAAAGGCGGTGACGTGTAAATGAAGCCGTATGTTTCTCAGTAACTTTTCATCTCGTCCTGTCCTGCAGGCCGCCGATGCATTGCCGCGTATGTTTGTGCTCTGGAACACTTGATGAAAAGCTAAACAGCTTATTAAACCATCATGATAAGATCGTGTTTTCTTGTTTAAATGCTAATTCATGTGGTCTCTCTTTGTCTTGAGGTTCTTTGAGTCCGCCTGTCTGTCTCTGTCTCTCCCAGCTCTCCCTTCTTTTTTTGCTCATCAGAGCTATTGATGGTTTCTCTGAGTGTAGATTTTCCCTCATATTCTCACCAGAAAAGAAGAAAGACAATAACTCTCGCAGAAAGATGAATGAGCGGCAATAACTTGTGGCGCATTTATGGTGATTTCCCCCCCCCCCACGTCGAAGCACCTCACATCCACAAATAAGGCGTCTTCGCTCGCATCTCATATGTAACAGATGATGCCGAGGCGATAAACAGTTCAGTACGGATGCTACATGTGGCTGCAGGCTGCCTTCAAGATCACAGACAAAGCCACATTATCATAAGAAGCTTACATTCTTGTCTGAGGTTGCTTTGTTTTGGTGTCATTGTTGCAAAGTGCTCACTGATGCTTCTGCTTTTTGTATTCCGCCGGCGACAGCAGCTGTCAATCAAGAAGTAGATGGTGTTTTTAAAGTTTACGTTCCTGTTTTGCATCGGGGTTCGTCCTCCAACTGGGGGATTTTTGGGGGTTTAACCTCTTGTCCTCAAAGGCTGGGAATTAGCATAAGTTAGCATACTTTCAGAGCCATGCAGAGGCGTCCTCTTCCTCGCTACAGTCCTCTGTTCTGTCATCTCAGCGGAGGAAAGAGGCGCCGGTTGAGTGGCAGCGGCGTGCGCGCGATGCAGCCAACTTTTTGGTAAGACTAAGGACATTACAGTTCCTGACATCCTGCTGGAAAGTGATGCAAGGGGGCTGCAGGATTTAGCAAAGCCAGGGTGAAACAAAGGACATCACAGCGTCTGATTCGCCAATGGAAACCAATGGGAGCTTAGATGCTTCACTTCTATTATTTAGTGCCTTTAGGCTAGCTGGATGTTGGCAGAGATTACCCAGACCACCAAGACAGCAGCAGATTTTAATCCTACCATGTCGACCTTAGGAAACACTAATTCACACATCTACACCAATAAATGGAGCATTAGTGGTCCAGTATCTTGCCTGAGGACACTTCGTAGACTACCTGAACTTGTCACGGTATTTTAAGTAGGTAGAAAAAAATAAAGTCTGAGAGTACAAATCAAGCAAAGCTAACAGAAAGGTCTTCCATATCTAGAATAATATGGTTATATCTCATGAAACATCTCAATCAGGTGTTTTAGCCAAGCTAGCAAGACTGGACTCTGGCACTACACAATACCAATACTCAGCTAGAGCTGGGCGATATTGTATTTTATGTCCATGGCCACTTTCTGAAAGACTGTCATGCCATCTCCTTATGTAGCTTTTGGTCATTTTTAATCATATGGTGCTATTTGTACTTTTCTTGCTTTAAATTCTTTAAATTTAAAGACACAGTGATGTTGTTTCCCACAGTCCAGTGGTTGTGTTGTGTATTTACAGGTTTATTTACATCAAAGTTTTATTGAACATTTACTTATACTTATATAGAGAACAATTATAACACTATAATTATCATTATCAAATTATCGCCCAGCCCTATACTCAACCATTGATCAAATGTAATGGCTGAACCCAAAGTCTGCAGGTAATCAAAGTCAAATTGGTTTGGGGGAATGTGCCTAACATTAGCAGAGCTAGCGGCCCCCAGCCGTCTGTGCTTGTTTACATCCTGGTAGTAGAGCATTAAAGCATGTAAAATGACTATTTATTACCATTAAAGCAATAAAATGTCAGTTTCAGCATTTGATTCTCAATGAGGGCATCATTTTTAGAATCAGGGTTGTAAATTGTTATTAATTTTGACTTAAATAACACCAAGTTTCTGACATGAAGTTGATAAAGAAATGTATTTACATTGAGCCTTATGTTATGTCTGGATGTGATGTGTTTCCCGCCTGTCATAGAAGGCCCCACAAATCACTTTTCACTTGAAGACTGAAACAAACATTGCAGATTGTTGCTTCAGCTCTCAATTACAAGCACATTTCAAGTATTGTTTGTGTTCGAAACCTCTCAGTTTCACACCTCACACTTCATAATGCAACATCAAAGCTCCGGCTTCTGCCAGGGTAGACTTGTATGCTCCTCTCCTCTGGGATGTTTTCTCAAAATGGGAGTGTGGTGTCAGTAACAATAAAACATAGCTTCCCTCAGGAAGGCTGTGCAGTAAAGCAGCAATACCTTATCCATGATTCTGATAGTGGTGGCCTTCCTTTGAGACAGCGATGGCCTTTTTCTTCCTGTTGCAGCACTTAGTGCATTTCGTTTTGCCTGGCTAGTGTTTCCTCTTGGTCCCAGAAGCATATGAAAACAGATAGTGGGTCCTAATCCACTTGCCATTGCCGGTGATTGATTGTTTGCACAGCTGTGACACCCAGTCGCGCGGTTTTCCTTCAAGGCCTGCAGGACGCTCGGCTTCAGACGTGCACACGCTGTGAGAAATATCTGCCAAATGATATGTCAGATCGCAGCAAATTAAAGCCACGTTTCAACTGTTTCTCTCTCTCGAATGCTACAGGAATCTTATTTGAAGTTCGCTCCTTGATCTTCAAAAGCGATTTCAAGCCTCAGAATAATTACTTTGATATTAAGAGTGGAACTGTCATACCTCTAATTTAGAGCCCGGCGGACATCTTTTCCTTTAATAACGAGAGAAGTTTCAAAATTTCCAAATGATTTCAAAGAGGCACGGGAAATGTCATCTGTTTGTGCGCCGAGATGTTGCAATAATTGAAGGTTTGTGCTGCCAAGTTCTTGTAAATTCCTCCCTGAATGCGTTTGATAACGTGTGACAAGCAACATTAGACCCACAAGATATTCAGGAGACGGTTCAAGAATGCAAAAAACCGCCGTGTGTTGGTTTCTGCTTCAACGGCTTCTCCTTACATTCACCACTTTCCTTCATGAATATGGAAGTAGTACCCCTTGTTTGCTTCCCTGGCCTTTCCATGACCCAGAATGCCTCCTGCTGATGCTTAGGAAACCTGAACAAGGGGTCACATCGCACGTAGGCTGACACGCTCTCCCATGGGGGAAGATGGTACAACGTTGATTTTGCAAGGTGGGCTGTAAATAAATGCATGCTCTATGTTGGAGGGAATTTGTAGGAAGTTTTCTTCAGTGTCACTGTCGCTCATTTCAGCTGTGTTTACATTCCGCTCCAGACGTCTTTAAGCCCCGCCTACCTCTCACCCTGCGACATGATTGGCTGTTCAATGCCGTCTTCTTCTGTGGTTGTGGTGTTATCAAATTATCGCCCAGCCCTAATTTGAGCATCACTATCTTTGTTTTTTAGAGCTTGAAGTGACTAGACTTGATGGCTGGAAGGTGGATACGTCCAAAATGGTAACAAAAATCTGCATAACTTGCATACCTCTGCATATTTGGGGGCGTGGCTGACTTAACTGACCAGCTCCATGTCTGCTCTTGACATTTTGCCTTTTTTTGTATTGACTTGACATTTCCAATATGGCGACCACTAAAACCACTTTCTCATTGGTCGGTTGTAACCGCTCGTTTTAATGCACCGTGCTTTATTTTTTATTCCCCCATCAATCAACACCAATTTCTTGTATTTAATTTTCTTTGCAGATGCATCAAAATTCACGATACAGTAATCTTTGGGAGCAGATTCTCTCTTGGCACCTCAGTCCTGTCCCGGCCTCTCCAGCGCGCCTGATTTGCATCGATCCTTTGGCCCCTCAATCAATAATAATTAGAAAAGCATTTAATGACTTTGTGAACTCCTAACCTCCGGTGTTACATAATTGCACGGCGAGGGGCTTTGCTAGTTAACTAGAGAGGGGTAAGCACGGTGTAGTGGCTTCAAGTGTTTGCTGCAGATCTCGAGCAGCCTTTGAGATGAGGAGAAGAGGGCGATGGCTATTTATGACGGCTGAGGATTGCTGCAGCCGTTACATGATGTTGAGGGAAATTATGATAGAAAGTCGATCCAGTGCTGCTCTTTATGCTTCAGTGTTGCATACAGCTGTAGATGTTTCAGATATAAAGGTAGTCCTTCACAAAACCTCCAAAGTTCAAAGCTTTACTCTTCTTGCCTCTTTGGCTTTTTAATTGCTATCTCTGAAAAAGGAAGAATCAATAAAGGATAATGGCTTTTACCTCCATTCACCTCATCAGTGTACTTCAGGAGAAGTTAGACTCCCTACTTTTTACATTCACTATCCCTCCTGAGTGGAAAACTTAAAAAAAACATTTTATATAACCCTCAAAGGAAGTCTCTTTCTCCAACTGAAGCATGCAGCTAACACACACACTCCAAACAAGACCATTACTTTGGGCTAATTTTAGCCCGCCAGAACACACATTAGAAATTGGACCACTTTGGAGTCGTCATTATCCTCTTTGGTGGTGATTCAGCATGTCCCAACTCCTCCTGACTGCATTGATCGGGACAAATCTCAAGGTATACTGACCAATGAACTAACCAGGAAACACAAATATGTTTACGTATGCAAATTCTCAACATTTAAAGGTACAGTGTGTGGAAATTGGAAGATTTAGCATTATCTAGATTCCCTTGCTCACCCTTCACGTTGGAAAAGCTCCACAAGTGACAGTGGCCTGTAAGGACAAGCTTCAATTTGGACAGCAAGCTGAGCAAACTGGTGGCAACAAGAAGTCCTTAGAGCAAACAAACATCCCTCCAATTTGGGAGCATTACTTTGATTAGTAACTGTACCCTTATGTAATATCTCAAATTAAATTTGAATGCCCTCCATGACTAATTCCTTCTAGAGATGAAATGGTGCGCAGAGGCTTGATACTTCATCGCTGAATGCAGATAGAGCTGTCATTGAACCAACATGCCTCCGAATGGCCCGCCTGCAGAGTGCATCGCAAATCCCTGATGATTCCCTTTTCACGATCAATAAGTATGTGCACGGCTCGTTTGCACAAAACAAATTAGGCTACTGGAAGTTTCTGGTGCTAGGGTCTGCCTCTCCGGGTGATCTTTCACTTTGTTAGTGCATATTCGATCTGGAGCGCGAGTGCCCTCATGTACAGTGAGTTAATGAACAGTCAAGTTTTCCTCTGGAAATCCATAGTAATTAATGTTCAGGCTTTACTCAGCACACATTACACACAAGCAGAAATTAGTTAAGTATAAAAATCAATGCAATAACATTATCATCGTCTGCAGGGCGGAGGCTCAGATTGGACCAAGGCTGAGTTCAGGAGCAAATACTCTAAGATACTACAAACTATGAATGTGTT
Source organism: Notolabrus celidotus (assembly GCF_009762535.1). Classification (NCBI taxonomy): domain Eukaryota; kingdom Metazoa; phylum Chordata; class Actinopteri; order Labriformes; family Labridae; genus Notolabrus; species Notolabrus celidotus. Next base: position 10,402,075 of record NC_048295.1, on the reverse strand, counting down.
AATGTGTTCATATTATGCAGAAGGTTTTATAGAGATCTATTTATTACTTAATTAATTAATTAATCTATCTATTTATTTATTTATCTATTTATTTATTTATTTATTTATTTATTTATTTATGTATTTATTTATTTATCTATTTATTTATTTATTTATTTATTTATTTATTTATCTATTTATTCATTAATTAATTAATCTATCTATTTATTTATTTATATATTTATCTATCTATCTTATTTATTTATATATTTATTTATTTATTTATTTATCTATTTATGTATTTATTAATTAATAAATAAATAAATTAATTAATCTATTTATTTATCTATTTATCTATTTATCTATTTATTTATTTATGTATTTATTTATTTATCTATTTATTTATTTATCTATTTATTTATTTATCTATTTATTAATTAATTAATCTATCTATTTATTTATTTATTAATCTATTTATCTATTTATTTATTTATCTATTTATTTATTTATCTATTTATTAATTAATTAATCTATCTATTTATTTATTTATTTATTTATTTATCTATTTATCTATTTATTTATTTATCTATTAATCTATCTATTTATTTATTTATTTATTTATCTATTTATCTATCTATTTATTTATTTATTTATTTATTTATGTATTTATTTATTTATTATATAATTGTATTTTAAATGCCATCTGGCTTTTCGCAGCTGATTATTGGCCTTTATTGGCTGCTCATGCATTGTACTGTTTTTCTAAGCCTCTAGGATGTATACCAGTATTTATGCATGAACTGATACTGATATCAGTGTTGATCAGCTCTGCTGTGTTTGTTGGATAATCTGCAGGAAAGCTTCACAGCCAGAAATCCACATATGGACGCAGGCATCATAACATTTCCTTGCTATTTTTCCCTCCCAAACAGGCTCCATTCCAACCTCGTCTTTCCTCATGCGATCCCTTATTGGCACTGGAAGAGGCCGGTTTGGTGTCGAGCCTCGGCTATTATTAAAACAAAACTCTTGGTTTTATCTGGATGATTTGCTCAAGTGTGCAAGCAAACACAATCCGGTGCCAAAACCTTGCTGTTGGCAGCGTGGACTGTGTTGCATGTTTCTGTCTGTGTCTACCACAGCTGACGGTTCTACTTATCCAACAGTGCTGAGCTCTAAATCTCACGTGCTCCATGATTTCCAGCTGATATTCATGAAACAAAGACAAGCTTGTGATATTGCTTTGACGTCACTTTCAATCATGGGTGGAAATACGCACCCTGGAGTCAACCCCTTTGACATGTCATTGCTGTAGGCGAGTAAGCACTTCCATAATATTGATCCCTGGTGTGTAAATGGGAGTGGGGTTTACAACACAGTGCAGGTCCATTGAAATTGATTCCCAATACACCTGCCGTTGATATGATCTTGATCAGCGCTTTAAATCCGGACCTGCCATTCATGCACATGCAGGAACAAGACCGGCGGCTCCTGGGATGGAAATAATCCTTCACTGTTTGATCAGCCAGTGGTTGAACTAATGCTGCTTGGCAGAGGAAGAATGCTGAAACTCTCCCAAATGTGCAACTGGAAAGTGGAAAGCTTTGCAAGCAGTGTTCATGGATTCAGCTCAGGAACAATTAATGCTTTTAAGGGGGATGATTTTGCACTATTGTGTCTTTTTACTGGTTGTAGTTTAAGCTAATTTGCTCTTGATGCATTATGCTGTCTGCTTTGTAAAATCCCATCTTAATACACTTTGAATAGAGCGTTAAGGTGCATTTCGACTTTCCCCTGAACTAAAAGGTTCAGACACGTTCAGCATCGTAGGCCCCGCCCCCCAAAAGTCCCAGGACCTTTGAAAAGTACTACCTGCAAGCAGGGGCTTTTTAGGGGGGAGATTATCTACCCCTGAGCTAAATTTAGACCCTGGTTCCTGCGGTTGAAAAACGCCTCTACATTCAAATAATAGCGTGAAAACCCTATTTTTTTCATTCAAAATATGCATGTAACTGTAAGTACCAAGGGATATGCACCAGTAGGATTCAAAACAGCCCTTCTAAGTGTCTGTATTTCCCTGGAAGTGACAGTTTTTAGATATCTAGGGCATCCATCCAAAAGGACACAGATGTCACGAATTTGATGTGACCCAGATGTTCCAGAGTTTGCACAGCCACTGAAACTTGGGATGCATTTGGACAGTAAAAGAGATCCACATCCTTCCCATCTGTGCACACAGAGCCCATCACAACTGGCAGCTGTTTAGGTATATGGGACAATGTGTGCAGCTGATAAAAGCACATGTCCAGTGAGGACGTGGTGAAGGTGCATTTCTAGAAAAGTGCACTGTTTTTGTTCCCTTTCATAGAAATAAGTAAAACACAGGGCAAGGCATGATGGGAATATGTCATCTAGCATTTTGTTTTCAATCATCTGGTCGACATTGGAGGCCTGGCAGGGATTAAAAACACAGTGCAGCTTTAGGATTCTGCCAATTCCTACAAAGTAGAAGCAAATAAAACAAGCACAGTAAAACAGAAGGCCAGAAAAACATCCGATTCTGCTGATTCCCTTCCCATTCCCCAAGAGACACACCAGAGAGAAACCAACAAGCCAAGTCGGCGGTGATAAAAAAGAGGATTTGAACGCCGCCGCAAAGCGAAGACGACACAAATTAAGACTGGTTTTGGAAATTTGCAAAAGCCTGTCCCCTGAAAACAAAGTGCCTCCCTGTTAATTTTCCACCCAAATCTTTAATGAAATGCAAATCAAACATTCCATGAATTTGATTAATCTCCGAGGGTGGCCGAGGCCCGCTGGCTGGAACAGTGGGAGACCCGTTGGCAGTCTTGTTCTGATCTACTCAGCTTCTGCTCCGCAATGATTCATTTATTTAATTGGGACGAACTCCAAAAGATTCTGTTTCTCTCCCTCTTCTTGACTCTCCTTTCACACCCTCTGCTCCTCGCCTGTAAACATGCATAAACTTTGCTGGATGGCTTGTTTATCCTCATCAAAGAGCACAGAGAAAACTCACTTGTCAGGACTCTTTAGGCAGGTCAGGGCTCACCTTTGAGACGCTCGGTGCACTGATTCGGCATCGGCTTTTCGACACATCAATGAGACAGTCGGATGGCTGATGTGCATCTGTTTTCTTTCATCCCCTTTCCCTTCCGACTTAATCTCTCTGGGGTCACGGCGGGCCGAAAAGCATCCCAGCATGCACTGGGAGGGAGACAGTCTGCACTTGTTATTTCAATACCCAAGCCAACAAAATGTGACATCCCTTCCAAGTGCCAAAAATAATGAGTTTCCTACTATTTTATGCATTTCCTGTTAAACACCAAAGCCAAAGAATTGAAGTCATGAATCCAGCTGGGGGGAGAAGGTGTCCAGTTCCAACCCTTGTGAAGTTACTTATGTGTGATGAGCATGTCTGTGCTCTTTGATGTCATTAAGAACTTAACCTGGGTTCATTTCCTTAATGGGTTCTCAGGGTGAGTACCTGATGGCTATCAACAGTCAACATCTGTCAAATCACTCCCATAATATCAGGCAATTTCAGGGTCGTTTTCAGTAATTACTTTAAATGAAAGCCACTCTTAAGTTGCCCAGCAGGTTGCTTTGAACTGACAGAGACCGTCAGTGGATAGGAAACAACGTTGAACAATGTTTGTTGCTGGATTTTCAAATTATTTACCAGTTATTTCTGAGTTTGTTCACAAATAGTGGTTTTTGGGAGTGTTTATGGACCTCATGCAGTGACTTCCACTACAGAGCCATGTCTGTTTTTAATGCAGGGTCCCCAGAATCACAGCCAACTAGCACTGGTGAATGAACAGAATATTCTGGTGCTGTAGAACCATTTGCTAACGCAGTCTCATGTGGATTGGGGAACTCTTTCACCCCCTTCGCATCTTTACATCCGACCTCTGGATCGTCCTTTTTATACCCTGGCATGTTGTCATTTAACCTTATTTTCTAACATTACATAACTTGTTTAGTGTTTTCTTGTCTATCTCCCAACTAATTCTAACTCTGTGATATATTTCTGGAAATGTCTGCAGTTTGAAAGGCAGTGGTGCACTTCTAATTCCCAGTGCCCTTCTTGGCTTGACCTCCAGTACTCGACGAACTAAAAAAGGGGCCTTCCAAGTTTAAGAATCTCTGAGAAGCAACTCTCCAGTGTCTCTCATTAGAGTCCAACGACGCCATCACAAACCCTTCTGAAAGTCTCAAGTAATCGCCTCAGCGTTGACTTTGAAGACGTCCCAGAGACGAGGCCACGTGACCTCTTCAACGAAAGTGCTCTGGTGCACAAACAAACATTGTATAATCTGAGCCCAGTCCCAATTGACTCATGACTCTACATGCCTTCAGCAGTCTACTGCACAGTCCCTCAGAGGCCGAGCAGATGTGGAAGCTAGGCTGATAAGAGTAGCATGAGTCTAATGCTGAAAAAGACCCCCCCAGACTGGATAACCTTTGTTTTGGAAATCCTGGTGGTGCACCAGTGGCGGCAGGATATGACTCTAAACTCTGGCCTCATTTGGTTCTGATGAAGATCATGTGCAGACCCTTAAAGCTGAAGAGAAAGCTGCCCCACTAACAGGGACTTGGTTGGGTCAGTTTTCAAGGGCTGCCAGTCTTGTTCATGATCACCCGAGGGAACGTTGCCAAGCTGAATATGGATCAAACAATAGCTTGAAAGCATCCCGGCTAATTGGAGTAGCTGCTATTGTGCAGTTTGTGTGTGTTTGGACTTCGCTTAGACCACTTCTCTTGGGGCCAGGGGAACTCAAGCGGACTTGAAAGGCAGGCCGAGGCAAGGTTATTGATATCGCACAATTTGGCAACGAGGCAATTCAGAGAAGTTCAAATGCAAAGGTCAAATAAAACACATGAAAGAAGACATTTAAAGTCAATAAACAAGAATTCATATCAAAGCGACGAAAAATAAAAGCAGATATCTGAACTTTGCTTTTTCATGTTTGCTTCTGACTCTGGGGGCAGATAGCAGACATCTCCCAGACCACCTGTGAGAGGATCACTGATATATTTTTGCCCATAGCTATTCAGCACTTTATAGACCTGAAGCAGCTTTTAAAAATCTATTCTCTGGCACATAGGACGCCACTTTCTTGGTCTTAGTTTGGACTATAGCTGCAGTGTTCTGAATCAGCTGCAAGTTGATGAATGCATGGACCAGTTTTGAGGCGCAAGTTTAATCCTTGATAACGACAGTAGACCGACTTTGTAACTGTCTTGATGTGTTTTTTACCATCAAGACAGAGCTTGTATGGGTTTATGGTGTCCTGGTGAGAGTGCTGTGTGTCGTCTGCAGAGATACGGTAACTTATTCTGTTGTTTTGTGTAATCTGAGCAAGTGGAAAAACCAGTGGAGGCCCCAGGATGGTGCCTTGGGGGACTCCACTTGTAATTTCTGTCCACTCAGATGTGAAGTTAGGAAAAGACGCAGTCTCTGTGCTGTTTGTAAGATTCAAACCAGTTGAGCTGTGTACCAGAAAGTCCACCCAAGTAGTATACTGTGGTCAATGGTGTCAAATCAATCAATCTTTATTCGTATAGCGCCAAATCACAACAAACGTTTTCTCAAGACGCTTTTGAGCCCTGACCAGGCTCATGTTAAACAGCCACCTGCAAGGAATCATCAAGTAAGACAATGGCGGCCATGTTTCATCAAGTCCCAGTTTGAGATAAGATCTAGTGCTTTAATTCTCTGGCTTGGCGGCTTAACGATGTAAAGCTATCGTCTATGGATCCATTGTATAGATCTAATTTAGCCTGATTTAAAAAGTTTCCCCAGGCATGAGGAAGACAAATATCACCATGCCAGTGTTTGAACACAGGGGGTGAAAACAAATACTTGTTCATGTGGTGCGAAACGTTGTCATTATTTCCAAAGCGTCCCATTATTTGACCACTCTGGGCCCAAATGGAGACAGAAACCCCCCCAAACCACCAGGCAGCCCTCCACTACCTTAAATATAGCCTCCACTTTCCTCTCCTCACACATCCTGAAAATGTTGTTCTCAGCAGAAGAGGAGATTTATATTCAAACAGCCCAATTGTCTAACACTTCTGGAGTTTCCTCTGCACACTTTGCAGCGGTTACTTGGTATTAGCTTTATGTTTACCCTGCTGTGATACATCTCTTAACACAATGAATCTTCAGTAAGCACGCCTTTATGAATAATGCTACAACTTGACCCACTTCCAAGGGAGTCTAGTACGCATGGATCAGGGTTGCTTGAGGGTGCTTTTATGGGCTTATTGAGCTCTTTGTGCACACACTGCGTAGGTCTCCCATCTTTTAGACTTTCTTAAGGGAGTTAATCCCAATTCAAAGATTGTGTTTGAATGTTCAAGACAAATGGAGGAGAAATCTAAAATCCTTAAAACAAACAGAAAAGAGCACAAGGAAGAAATCCACATGCACATAGTAGCTCATAAATACATGAAGTTCACAATGGATGGTATCAATCCAAGACCTTTAACATGGTTGTGTTGCATGCCATATGTATGCAGGGATCCCTGTCCTCAAAAACCCCAAACCAGGACAGGACTTTTCTTGTTCTCCATACAACAGCTAAGATAAGCTAACGCAAGATGTATAGTGGTACATACATTTTTAACCCTTTGAAAATGGGCCCACTGCTTCTGCAACATGGGAACCATACGCAACATTTTGAAGGGATGCATGTAGCAAGTAATTAGCATCAGAGGACTTCCAATTAAAGCTAATCAGTCCAAATTCAGTGGTAGCATCCTTCAACCTTTGCAGACTGTGTCCATCAAAGGGTGCATCTCTTGTAACCTTTATAGGCTCCTCAGGTCAAACTGAAATAAGATGGTCTGGCCAACAGAGAACTTCCTGTTTACCAAGTCTAAAAGCTGCACTGGAGCTAGCTTGCTTAGCTAGCAACAGGAAACTTAGTCATGTGTATTAGTTATAAAGATAATAAAAGATAATCGGATAACCTTGCAGGGTTGGGTCCTTCAGATGAGCTACCCACTCACAAGATGAACATTTTAGCCAAATTGGTCTTAGATTTCCACCAATGGGGTCATGGGTCCCGCCCCTTTTGCTCCCCAGATGGACTGTATCCTGTCACAGCCAATAACTGCTGACTTAGACTGCAATAAAACAGCAGAGTGGGTACATCTGCATGGAAGTACTTTGGATTTAAGGGTATAGTTTTAATCTACTCTTGATTTCCAAAATAAATCTGTAGATTATCCATCACAGCCGACCGAGGGTTTAGACCTGCAGAGAGAAGGCCAGTTTGAAAGACAAGGATGTCTTTGAGGACTAAGGAAGTTCTGTATGTTATCACATTTAGAATACCTCAGCTGTGACGTTCTTATTGCCCAACGCCAATAAATAAACTCAAAGCTATGCAACCCAAAAGATCATCAAGTAAATATACTGTTGTGCTCCTCTCACTGTATCAGGCTACAGTGGCCAAATCCCTAGAAGCCCATTCCAGTTTGTTTTTGCTTTCTGCCTGCTGTGCTTTTCTGTCATGCTCACTTTAAAATCTATTTATTCTTTCAGGGTGACGGGTTGTGCTTACAGGCTAAACACTATCCCCCTGCATTAAGCCAAAGGAGCGCTGCCAAAGAGGCGAAAAAAAGCAAGTTCATCACAGTCAGTGCGGTAATGCACAGACCATGAACAGAGATGACCGGTGTTATTTTAAGAAAACAGGATGTGGTTTCTCCAATGGCTTTTCAAAAAGAGCTGGAAACAAAAAGACACTGATTGATTTTTAGTGGCACAAACTGTCTGAACAAATAGGATCTCAGATAGGAAGAACATCCTGTCTGTCCCGTGCTCCGGGCAGACTAGAACAAAAGATCAGAGCCTCCAGAGAAAAAGAAGATGAAAAGTTTCCATCTGTTTCTTGTGCTTCTATTTTTGCTTTGTCCAGAGTGTTGCCAAATGGATGTTAATGTGTCGATCCACCAGTTTGTCCTGGCTGCAATACCCCGAGTATTGAGTTGAAGTCTCATTAAATTTTCATCAGTATGCTCCCCAGAGGATGAACCTCTACATTAAGAATCCAGCATTGGCATTTCTAATGCAAATAGTTTTTTAAAGGCAGACCTTTATAAAAATATATCCCTGCCCCTGTTTTTTTTTTTACTGTACTCCCATAGCATGTATATCATAGTGCATCCTCCAGGCTGAAGTGGTATAAACTGCAGTTCTTTAAGTGTCCACTTGAGGCTGGCTGCAAAAGCTTAGGAACCCCTATAGTGTCTCACATTAAACTGCACATTTTCCACATTTAATATCTATATTTAAACACACTGTAGAGGGTGTGTTTCTTTTAAAAACTCATCTATTCTTATTATATAAAGGCGAAGAGTTGTGCATAAATCTGCAGGGCTGTAGTGAGTTGGCTGACCCTTCATTTTCACAGGAAGTGTGTGGGCACCATGATTTTGCTGCTTGTACAGAGCATGCTTTGCCCCACTGGGAGCATGTTTGAAGTAGCCAGAAAGCAGCTGGACTTGCAGGATCACAAAATCATGCGTGAGCTCCACAGACCTTAGTTTGGGGGGGGGGGGGGGCACTTCTGAGACAGAGCTGAGATGTGCTACTGCGCTTCCTGTGGAAACACAAGCATGGACTAGAACACTCACATGGCCATTCTTGTGGGATGTTTGCCTGTTTGCTTATTTCTAAAGTAATGGAAAGGTTGGTGGAGGTAATCCGTCTGGGTGGATGGAGGTGAATTGATTCAAAATTCAAATTCAAAGGTACCTTTAGGGTTGATTTCAAAGCAGTTTCATGTCATAAAGCAGAGCAGCCAATTAATTTCATTTGACTTCTTCTTCTTACATTGTCATCGTTCAAGGCCTGATACGTCCCCTTCTGTCTCAAATTGCAGATCTGTCTCTGTGATATCGACTTTTAAACGCCGGCGCCCGCTCTGCTACATGTCAACACGCCAAGGCCAAATAAGAGCCGTCCATCACTGAGTCGCGAGGAAGGAAAACTTTGCAGACTGTATTCAAATTGCATGCTGAAGGAGTGGAGGGTGGTGTGTAGCGGGGCGAGCCAAGCTGTACATGGAGGTCAGTTGCGGTCAGTAGAATCCTGGTGGATGCTCAGAAAACGCCAAAGTAATCAATCGCCCTCTCGAACTCGCCAAAGAAGACGGGCCCTTAACATCGCAGGCCAAAAATGTTACAGATTATCAGCCTGCATGCTCCTGAGACTTTCCATCAGACAACCAGGACCTCACAAGCTTAAATCAATACTTAATTATCCGCCGCATAAACATAAATACAGTTGCAGATGCTCTGCAGAGGCACTGGACCAAGAACCAAGATCTAGTCTGCTCCCCAGTGCAAAGTGCTTTCATCTTCACTTTGAATAATCTCCAGAGGATAAGGTTAACCTTGTGTCTGTCTCCATGTGTACTGGTGTGGTACACTGCGACTGATTATCTGCTTGTGGAAGTGAATCATTGAAGTGGCTGCATACATAGCATGCCTCTATTGCAGTGAGTGGAATCTAATACAGCGCAGAGTCTAGTGCCTGACCTTATCGTGTACAATGATTACATGCAACAGTGGGAAATGAAGTGCGGTACCTTCCGAGGCTGCAGGTTCATTTAGACGTCGCCTTCAGAGCGGATTCAAGTATGAGACATGTGACAGAAAGGAGAGGGAAGAAAGTGGTGGAAACATTATGTTTCAACCTTATTTGTCTGAAGTGTAGTAAAGCTATCCTGATCATTCAAACCTGGTTCTATACAGAAACCAAATCTATGTGTTTAAACCCCCAAATCAATAACCTTTAAATCTATTGGTGGGTAATTGTTGAGGAGGGTTAAATCAAAAAGGATCCCAGTGTGTCAGTCTAAGCCTATAGCAGCATAACTAAGACCTGGTCCAAGCCTGATCCAGCTCTAACTATAAGCTTCATCAAAAAGGAAAGTTTGAAGCCTACTCTTAAAAGTAGAGAGGGGGTCTCCCTGGTAGATTTCCACTTAGTCTCAGTCCATCCTATGGCCAAATTCCACCAGATCTGTGTCCGGTCCATCTCTGATCCATCAGATCCATGACTCCAGACCAACAGGTCAGAGGTTTTCAGAGGACCAGAAAGACAACATGGAAAGGACACAGATCTGGTGGAAGTCCCATGTTAGCTGCATTTGCGGATGCAAAGGAGAGGAAAGGTTCTACCTCCCATACTACTTTTAGAGACTTTAGGTACGATGAGCAGGCATGCATGTTTGGAGCGTAGTGTTCTAGAGGGGTAACAGGGCACTATGAGGTCTTTAAGATATGAAGGTGTCTGATCATTAAGAGCGTTGTAGGTCAGAAGAAGGATTTTGAATTCTAGTCTAGATTTGATGGGGAGCCAGTTTTCAAAAGGGGGTTTTTAGGCAGGATTTGGAAGTGGAAGTCAGAGTCATGGATTACTTGTGGTTGGGAATTCCAGAGATGGGGTCTGCAGGACTGGATGCTCGAGCATGAGTTCCAGTGGTTAGCATGGGGGAGGGAGATCAGAGAGTACGGGTACGTGTAGTTAATGCCAAGTCTTGAGTGTAAGACAGAGGATCGTATCCCTGGAACTTCTTGTTCCTCGAAGGCCACCGTCCTTCCCCTGACATTGGGGTGAGCAGGGGAGCGTCTCCGTCTCAAATCTGACCCGCAAATCTCCCTCAAATCCTCCCGTTTCTCCACACTGCAATGTAAAAGAAGCGCTCAGCGTCTTAAATGTGTTCGTCTTAAGCCTCCTTGGCAGCGTCTGCTTCCTCCAGTGTTTTTGGATATCTCCACATGAGCTTGGCACATTTCGAATTCTGGATCCCGTCCCATCATTGTTTGCAGATTTGCTCAACCCGTAATCTCCTTCCATTCAAGAACCTTCACGTATTTCTGAAGTCACCACTGTGTTGATTCTCGCTCTCCTGGGGGTTAACAGCTGGGATCTGCGGGGTCCAAGGTTAAAGGCGTACGCTGATTATTGATACTCTGGAGTTGACGCTTTAATAATGTATCAGGTGAGGCTCCGTTTATGGGTCCACCGGTCCCTGAGAGTTTTAAAGCAACCGGCCTGATTCTGCAATATTTTGCTTCCACGTTCCTTCAAATTCCAGTGATTGCTTTTCTCAAAGACTCTCACTTCATGCACATCAGACAGCTCTATCTTTCTTTCTCACTGCTTCTCTCTTCATTCCTTTCCACTCTCTGCTCTCTGCTCTCACACCCCAGACTTGTACAACCCCGCTGCCGACTGTCCTTCTGGTGAAATCTCCCATCACAAAGACAAAGACCCCGATAGTTCTGTCAGAGTCCTTCTCTGGGGGTTCTTGTCAACCCTTTTACCGACATCACACACACCCTTTGTTGGAAACCGTGGCTCGATTTTACACACTCTTCTCCAACTTGGGGAATGATTCGTCGTGCACTGTCATCTCTGGGTTTAATTACGCTTTTTATTCTCAGCCGTGTTTCATCAAACGCCAAGGACAGTCATTGGAATGCTTTTATTCTTTGTAGCATCAGCGTGAAAGGGTCTCACACACACACACACACACTCAGAGATTGGTAGATATTTTCTTTAATGAAAGAACAAACACACAGCCTCAAATAGAGAGTGTTACGTAGTCCTGTTTCTATGCAAGATAGGAATCATGAAGCCCATGAAGTGTCCTTCGGCTCTAGAGTGTGTCCTGACCTCTCCTTGAGCCAATCAAAGCCAATGAAAAGAGGTATGTATGCTATGCTATGTATTCAAGGATATGGGTGGCTATAACAGATTGGAATCCAAAGTGGTTCCTCTGCTATAACCAACCACTCACTATACATTTCCCCAACTATTACCTGGATACCAACACAAGGCAAAAACAGATTAGTTCTGTTGATTTCAGAAGTATTTCTTTGAAATAGCTCTAAAATTAACATTAGCATTAAAATTTTCATTCGCCTTCAAGTTGAATCTGTATCCTGCTTATTTGATTTCAATCACATTGAGCTAAAAATGTACATTGATAGGGAAATAAGACAAGTCAGAGTACCTACTGTGTTCTTTGAGGTTCATTTCCAACATGACTGAGAATAAAAAGGCATTAAAAACAGACATGACTCTGTAGTGGAAGTCACCGCATGGGCTCAAAATCACCTCAATAATACAGTGTTGCGAACACTGTATTAGCATGCAGCTAACATGGGACTTCCACCAAATCTGTGTCCTTTCCATGTTGTCTTTCTGGTCCTCTGATAACCTCCGACCTGGAGTCATGGATCTGATGGATCAGAGATGGACCGGACACAGATCTGGTGGAATTAAGCCATAGGATGGACTGGGACTAAGTGGAAAACTGTCCTGTCTGAAAATTCTAAATGTGGCGCTCTTTTTGGAAATCATGGATGCCGTGTCCACTTCTCCAAAGAAGAGAGAGGCCACACAGCTTCTTATTTCCAAGTAAATACAGGTCTGAATAATTTGAGAACCCTTAAATATCTTTCTTGTTATTAACATTCTCCACTGGGTCCCACTCTTCTTGGATGTGGGCTTGTAATAGAGGTGCTTCTTTCCTTTCCTAGATCACAAAAGCCAAAACACACTCCTCATTGTAAAGGTGTAAACACACTAAAAGGCCACATCCACTATCAGAGATAATGATCTCTTGATATTTTGTTAGCTCTCCAATTCCACTGTTGAGTCTCGAATAACTGCCACGGAAATATCAACACTTAGCAACGCCGGGAAATTGTCTTTGAACCGTACAATGCCTGAAATAGCTATTTCCTGAAATCTCCTCTGTCTTATTTCCCTCATCCTGCAGATTAGTCACAGCGGGTGCGTGTTTTAGTAACAATGCAGGAATAGAGAATAAGCTTCCGTGATCTGGTGAATCAAAGACTTTCTCGGTAACTGATCCACAGGAGTGGCGTGCTCACACCTGATGTGTGAAGACATGATAATGTGTGCATGCGTAGCGTCCATTCATGGCTTTGTAGCAGCAGAGAGATTAGCTCCCCAGGCTTCAGCTTGCATGTGCGACTGCAACAAGTGATTCTCTGTGTTCGTCCTGCTGTTTTTAACTCTGGAGCTCATGCAGGGCTCATGCATGAGTGAGGCATGCATGATCAAGGCTACATCTTTATATATATCATTGTCACTACAGCACTACACTTCTTCTTCATAGTAAAGATATAGCCTTGATCATAGTGTAAGTAACAGTATGTGGTCAGTGTTTCTTTACCCCTGTACCTGTCAGACTGAGTTTATTATATTACTACTGGAGCTTTATTTTCAACTAAGAAACAAGAAATAAATAATGGATAAGTTTGGAATCATATAAGGAATAATAAAAAAGAAGATAGTTTTAAAAAAGGACTGCATGATATATTTTGGGAAGATAATGATTATCCTGTAAATTATTTATCTGATTATCCTACTATTGTCCTAATATTAGGATATAATTAAAACCAGCTACTATTGTAAAAAATATTATTTAAATACAATTATTATTATTATTATTATTATTATTATTATTATTATCGTTGTTATTTTTTTTTAGTATTAGTAGTAGAATTACTATTGTTATAATTATCATTATTATTTTTTTATTACTACTAATTTTAATATTATTAGTCATAGTGGTAGTATAAGTACCTTAATTATTTTTATTTGTATTACTGTTATTATTTGTATTATTATTATAAGTAATATTGTTATTTTCATTATTATATTATTATTATGATTATTATTATTATTATTAATAATTATTATTATTAGTATTCAAAATATTTGTATTATTCCAGTTATAAAATTATTATTATTATTATTATTATTATTATTATTATTATTATTATTATTATTATTATTATTATTATTATTATCGCTGTTGTTTAACTGTTATTATTTTTGTTAGTGCTAGTAGTAGAATTACTATTGTTATAATTAACATTATTATTTTTTTATTACTACTACTTTTATTATTAGTAGTAGTAGTATTATAAGTATTATTATCAGTAGTCATAGTGGTAGTATTAGTATCTTAATTATTTTTATTTGTATTATTATTATAAGTAATATTGTTATTTTCATTATTATTATTATTATTATTATTATTATTATTATTAATAATAATAATAATTCTTATTATTATTAGTATTCATGATATTTGTATTATTCCAGTTATACAATTATTATTATTATTATTTTTATTACATTATATTTACATACAGTACATTATATTTGTGATTATTATTTTTTTGTATTATCATGAATGTAAATTATTAACAACCATGCTGTTGATGACCATCATTGTAAATCTTAATGTAATGATTATGATCATAACTAGAAAGGCGATAACAGTAGTAATGATGGTCCTAATAATGATTATTATCAATACAACACCACCTATAGCAATAATAATAATGATATAATGAGAATAATGAGTGGTACTATTAATGATCTCAAAAAAATGTGTAAATACACTTTACAATAATAACAAGAATGTTAATTTTCAAGCATAAAAATTAATTAATAAACCTTAATAGTGATGTTTATACATGGTTCTAATCAGGAAAGGTAGAGAACTCTATTCCTTTCTTTATTTGACTTAAATCAAAGAATAGCCAGTTGATTACAATTCTTATGTATCATTTGTTTTTATTTCAGATAATATGTCTGATTATTTCAGTCTCCAGCTGTTTGGATGTCAAGGACATTTTCTCTTAAAAGCCCGATCAGAGCTGAAAAAGTACTTCTTCTTTTGTCACCTTTTTCCACTCTGCGGGCGTCTTTGAGAGTCGGTCAAACACAGAGTTGCTTAACACCCGCATGCATAAACATGAGCTGAGCCGTGCTTTGACGTCTTTGCCCTCTCTTTAGTCTCTCTTTCCTCATTTTTTGAAGGGCTGCTTTCATGCAAATCTGGTGCACCTGTTGAGAGGTGCTGCCCCCTGCCACTCCCTATCCTTCTGCAGACGTCAACCACCCGCTGACTCCGTCCCAGGATAAATGTCGTGCAGAAGCATGACTTGGGGGACAATACGCCCTTTTGCATAACTCACAAAGAAGGCAAAGTTTCTCCTTCCTTCATGCTCTTGTTAGGAATTTGTTTGCATCTTCAAACACTGATTGAGGCTATACCCCAGATTTAAAAGCTGCCAATGCTTGCTTCATCTTGTTCTATTTCTTCCTCTGCCATTCGTTAGACAAATACTCATTCCAAAAAAGTCTTAAGGAATGCAGAGACACAGCATTTGAGAGTCTAATCTTCTTGTAACCATCATTAAAAATCTGTTTACTCTACAAAAAACCTCCAGTGTTGGATTTTGCTCCAAATACACATCCAGTTTTGGGATGTTTTTTTAATTCTCAAAATAATGAGACAGACTGCTAATGCGGTCCAGATGATGCACTTTGCTGTGTGCTTTTTTTGTGATGTGGGAATCATCGGGGAAATGATTCCCTGCATCTCTCGAATCACTCCAATGACCCATCTGTCTTTTTTTTTTTAACGTGCACCCGCGTCTTACATAATTAGAGAGAAAGCGCCAAGAAATCAGGATGTGCATACTTCCGGAACAGACAATCCTAAGTCTTTAGAAATGTAATGAGGAGAAACAAAGAATGGGGATGTAAAGATCCGGGGGTATTTATACAACATGCTCCTATACATGAAGCACAAAGACATGTGGAAGCAGAGCGAGAAGGCAAGGACACAGGAGAACAAGAGGTTTAAGGGAAGAGGATAAAAGGGAGGAAGAGAGAGGAGTACATGAAGGATTAAAGAAGATGTAGCTTCAGTGTAAATACATGCAGTATTAACATCCTCTGTTTTCTTTGCTTTGCTTGTGACTTGTTAAATATTAACCCTGAATCCAGAGCTTCATGTATTCCAGCAGTGCTGGAACAGTCAGTTAACATCAAGGCTGACAAATGATTTGGTAACACTTTACAATAAGGGTCCCTTAATCAGCATTAGTTAATGCATTATTAAGCATTAATTAACAGTTTAATAATAGCATTTATAATGTGTTACTTAAGTGATGCATGTGTTACACTTTACAATGAGGGTCCAGAAAGCATTCACTAATGGTTAACTAATGAAGTTTTGTAACTTTTATTAATGCTTAATAATGTATTAATTAACTCTGAGCAGTAGACATTAATTAACTGCTTATTAATGCATTAACTAATGTGTTAGTTAATGTTAGGTAATACATTATAACGATTATTAAACTATTATTAAACTGTTAATTAATGCTTAATAATGCTTTAACTAACGCTAATTAAGGGACCCTTATTGTAAAGTGTTACCAATGATTTTTTAAACTGTGATTAATCACATTTTTTATTGCATGGATACAATTACAATTCCATTGTTTTGCATTTCTTATTGTTTTTAAATCCATGTTAGTCATCAGCAAGTGTTGTAGTCGAACAGTCGGTTATTATAAGAACTGACAAAATATTTTTTTACTGCTTATATCCCATAATTTCAATTAAGTTAATCACAGTTAATTGCACTATTACTCACATGTATAAAATTCCATTGTTTTGGCTTTCAAAATAGAATAAAGTTCAAAATCCAATTTCTTAATTGTTTTTTTTAAATCCAAAATAAATTCTTAAAGTATTTTTCAATCAGTATTAATCGCACAATTTCAATAGTTGTTCGCCATTTATTACATTTTTAAACGCATGTATAATTTTCATTATTTTGCATTACATCCATAATATTAAAAAATGATGGTCCTTTTTGATTAGAGCTGTAAAACAATTATCCTCCCAGTTTAAATAGTGAATTTCTATTAAATACATTTCTAACCGCCTAAGTAGAAAATTCCAATATTTTGCATTTTTCCATTTTTTTGAAGACCATAATATTAACAGTTATTGCAGTCGCACAGTAAGTCATTATTGGGGATGTCAAACATTTTTTAATGTATAGCTGTGAATAATCACATATTTATCTCATTAGTAAATTTTCATTATTTAACATTTTGAAATAGCTTTTAAGTGCATTCTAATAATAAGCATTGTAGTCGATTAGTCAGTTATTATAAGGGGTGTCAATCAATTTATTATTGATTTATCACACATTCTTTAGTTAATCATGATTCATTGGATGCATCAAACAACATGTTAAATTTGTTTTTCAGTCTGAAATAATAAAAAAATGTAGAGAAATTCTGACTTGTTGTTAACTAGCTACCTTAAATATGAACCTCCTTTATGTTGCATTAGATTTAGCAGATTGTATTACAGTGACTCTCTAAAGTAGCTCACCAGCAGGGCTCCAGGAGCGTCTGAAGCTTCTTGTTTTTTAAAATCTGCATTGTTTACTATGGCTGGAGTAGCTTGAGTGCATCTTTGTTTCTTTGCATCCTGGTGGTTATTATTAATGTGGAGTTCCATGTTGTGGAAAGGTCTAGGTTTAGACGCTCCAGTTATTGTGCATGCTAGTTAGTGGATTAATGTTGGTTCTACTTGCTCTTGAATGGCAGGAGATAAAATGATTGTTGTAAATTTTCCTGCAGATACTATTTGTAAGAAAGGTAAAGTTCCATATGTTTTTAGCTCACACACAATAAGGATGTCTTGTTTCCCTGAATGCAAATCGCCGTCATTGACTTCAAGTGTTTTTCCGTTGAAAGATAAATCCCAAACGTCATCAGAGGCCAAAATAATCCATCATTCACCACACCGCCCCGAGTCACCGTGTGTATTCTCTGTTATCAACGTAAAGCAAGTTTCTTTATCATCTCTGAGATAAGATGAGCCGCGATAATTCTGTTTTTCCAGCTAATAAAGTCACCCGTTTCTGCTGCAATGTTCTGCAGCCTCATCTCATCATTTCTCGCCTGAGATGACATCCTGCTGTTTACCATTTCTGCCCATTATTTACAAGTCAGTGTTTGGACTATAAATTGTGCTTCTCTCCGGGCTCCCACTGACCTCCACACAAGATGAAAGAACCTTCAAGATTCTTCAGTTTGTGTCTGCGTGGGCACTCTGTCTCGCGGATGCTTTTGTCATCATTACTGTTCGGCGGGATCACATCGGTCAGAAGCGGAGGGGCCCACACTTTTCACTGATCTGTCCAGGGAGGCGGCGTGGACCTGTCTCAATCAATGCGTGGACATGTACACTGTGAGAGCTGTGGAAAGGTGGAAAAAGCAATGATGGGGTGGTTAGTCTTTAATGACATATATGTTCCAAATCTCTGGAATGAACCAATCTGGTTCTTTGTAGTTACACAATTTGAGAATAATATTCCCTGGTGTATAAATGCAAAAGCAGGCTGCAGGGAACTAATACTGGATGGTGACAATTTGGGGGCCTTGCATTAAAAACAGACATGCCTCTGTAGTGGAATTCACTGCATGGGCTCCAAATTGCATCGTCTTTGAACACAGTTTGTTGCTGCCTCTGCAAATGCAGGTTGAAACTGCACCATGTCATATATAAACATGATCCAGAACTGCAGACGACTTCTCTGGACCCCAGATTGCAAGTCCAGATCAGCCTTATGTCTTCTTCCACGCATGTTTCAGTCTTTTTTTATTGGCATTTTCCAATCCCAGTACTCAGTTCAACACCATCCCCATTCTTCATGCTCTGATTGGCTATGGTGGTTGGCCAATCCAAGATTGTTGATGTTGTAGAGGTCTTAATCCAGGGTTGTATTCATGCAGGATGTATCTAATACAGAACATGTGCCTTACAAAGAATGGAACACTGATTTGGGAATAGAGGCTTTATCCAGGTCATAGGGGTCTATTTTTTGACTTATGCATTAGGTATGGTTGCTTAATTCTGTCTTATGGAATGAATGGGAGCTTGTACTATGCTGTACAGAGCATGGGCATTTTTAAAAGGAAGCTCAAGCAACCTTTTTAGTCTTGCTTTTAACTGATTTTTATTCTGGTAACAGTTTTATTTCAACTTACTTCAAATATTTATTTATTTATTATCTAGTTCCAATTTTATGTATTTATTTGTTTATTAAGTAGTTCAATGCAGACAGAAAAAGGAAAAAGTCAACATTCAGCCATGGCTCACACCAAGGACGAGTCTGAATTGCCTCCTTCAAAGTCAATATTACAAAACCAAGTGTATGAAACAGAGTGACAAGAAAAGGGTCCTTCAGTACAGCCAAAAGATACTTCTTTTGGCCAAATTTTGGAGGACACAGCTGGAGTGTTCTTTGCTATCTCCCAGTTTCCCAGAATCAGTTATGGACCCTGTCATTGTGACAACTGGTAGCCTGAAGTGGGAGCTTTTATTTATGTTGCACACAGAACTTAAGAATCAGGCATAGGACGTCAAAATACAGACTTTGGGAGTCCACCGTTAAATGGGAGTGATGAATAACGGGGCGAAGGGTGGTGGAGGCCTTTTTATGATATAGAGCTGCAGTGGATCTCTGATCTAGGCAAGGTTCTGTCCACGTAGAGGTCTGTAGTGGCGTTCTAGACCACCTGAAGCAGATCTTTTTTTGCCATTTCAGGTCATGAGAGACTTTAATATTCTTGATTAGATCAAATAGCATAAATACTCAACTTCAGTCCTTACTTAGAAGAACAATAGGCAAGAGATTAGGCTCAGGGCACAGTTGTGTTTTGTTCCACTGCCATGTTTTTGAGCTGTGAGAGTATGCAACATCCAGTTTGTGGCACTTCCTGGTTGGACGCAGTAGGACCTTGGAGCATGTTACGATCCCAGGTTGGGGAGGCTCTGACTCAATCAGAGGCAGTAAGATAGTCATACTAACACCACCAAATCTGATCATTGGGGGTCCCAAATCAGGCCCCAAATCTGGCTTTAATTTGTCTAGAGTGTTGGGAACTATACAAGACTGGTGGAGTCCCTGAATCATTGGGATGTGTGGGGTTACTAACTCACTGTTTCAGAACTAGTACTAATATGTAAAGTTTTAAGCAAGATAGCAATACTGACACCACCAGATCAGATCATTAGGGGTACCAAATCTGGCCTAAATTTGCCTAGAGTGTTGGGAACTGTACAGGACTTGTATGACCTTCTACTGGTGTCTTGTTCCTTAAGAGGTGTGGTGGAGTCCATGATTCGTTGGGATATTTGGGGTTCTAAAACTCACTGTTTCAGAACTAGTACTATTTTAAGTTTTAAGTAAGGTAGTCATACTGACACCACCAGATCAGATCATTAGGGGTCCCAAATCAGGCCCCAAAGCCCGCCTAAATCTGTCTAGTGTTGTGAACTGCACAGGACTTGTATGACCTTCTGCTGGAGTCTTGTTCCTTCAGAGGTCTGGTGGATACAGCAACTCACTGTTTCAGAACTGGTACTAATATCTAAAGTTTTAAGAACCTCGGCAGCCACAGTTCAAGAAACTGGCGTTACAAGACATGTTGGAAATAGGTCGAGCAGTAAAGGGTCATGGTCTGCCATTGATGAACCGGTCCTTTGAAATAAATGAGGCCACAAGATTCCAAAGAATTGTTGTTTATCAGACACTCACAAGGACCACCAGAGCCAGGGACGGCTTTAAACAGAGATGTAGGCAAAAATATCAAGGGGCTGGAAGAAGTTTTTCACACTGAACATTCCTCTGAAGTCTTCACACGCACAGTCCTTCAAAAGAAGACCGCCCTGAAATGGGACATCACTGAAGTAGATCACGATAAGATGTTTGAAAAGCAGCCTAGAGACCGGAATCACTGCGGTGCTGGGTATAATTATACAACACAAGATTGGGGGCATCAGACGAAATCACTCACAGAGTTAAAAAAAAAAGGACTTGACAGGGGTGACGGGTTCAGCTTCCCAAAACGGCTGGGAGAATCTGGACACGGGAGTTAATGAGGAACACACTCCCCAAACGTCCACAATTCCCACTGAAACGCCCTTGAGCAAGACAATTAATCCCCAACAGCTCCAAAAGGAGGTCCTGTGAGGCTTGCAGAGAAAGGATGTGGTCACGCCGGGCAGCTCCCAGGTGTGAATGTGTGTAAGTGTATAAAAGTGAAGTGGGGAAAAAAAAGGAAAGAAAAGCATGCTCAGTGAACCTTCCTGGGATAAGTGAAGGTTAGAGAAGTCTATTTAAGGTTTTTGACGAGGCAGCGAGTGGAACCAAAGTTGGGGGAACTGTAGGTCAGAGTATGCCAGCAGAAAAGTCAACACAGCCAGTCCTGCCATGTGAGATTTATGTCCAGGAAGTCCAGCAAGTCCACAAAGGGTGTCATTTCAAACAAACATCAAGCGGACTCCTTTAGATTGTTTTAAGAGTTAAGATGGATGGCACTTGATTTCGCCTTTGTGCCGTTATAGTCAGCTTTTTGCAAGGTCAATTACACCCGGGCGCCGCGGCACATCCATCCATTCATTCAAAGGCAAGAAGGGTTTTTTGGGAGAATGACACGAGTTGTGATTTGGAGTGACACAGGAGTGGATTAGAAAAGCCAGAGGGCAAGTAGATGACACACGCGACGTAAAACATACGTGTCAGCCGCAATCTGCTTCAACTTCCTGTTTCTTACCCGGTGAAGGGAGTTTTATTTAGGGAGCTCTGAGACGTTAGAGACAAGTCAAGGAGGTAGAAAGTGATGTAGAAGTGCTGGAGTACTTGGGGACTACTTTGTCACACGGGATGAAGACCTCAGCACTGAAACACAGGGAATTCTGCAGCTGCTGTTATGATTTTTGAAGAGAAACTGTAACATGGAACAGGAAAGGGGACTGGGAATGTTGACTCTTTGTAGTGATCCACATAATTCGGCTCGACTCTTTTGGCTCCCAAACGACTCTTCGTAGTAGCAGCCACTCCAGAGTCAGGTCTGTCTTCATGATCTAATAACAGATCTAACACTTCTCCAGTCAGATATGTTCACTCATCCTAACATCCATTGATGTAATCCATTTATTTTGATGGTGTTGCTTCAACCCAGCTAATGCATCGCTCGGTCCACAAAGTAGGGCAATTATCAGGGGTTACTGATCTAACCCGTACCAGACCGCTTGGTGGAAACAAGCCACTATCTTCTAATACTTTCCCTCATGCTGTTTTGGCTCAACTTTCAAAGTAGCCTTACACTTCATCAACCTTTGACTGCAAATATAGTGACCAAATTAGTGCTTCTTCATCTTCCTACTACTGTGGAAGTGGTCCACACTGTGCATGTGGTCCACACTGTGCATCTGTAGGCTGTTATTGCTGAATGCATCTCTTCATTTCACCTTTGGTGTTGGATTCGGTTGCTTTTGTGTTTTTAAATTGCAATATCTCGACTTCCTAAACCCTCCCCCTGAATACACAACCCTGTCTTGGTGCAGATACCTGCAGCAGACAAAGGGTGTGAAGCACACCTTAGGGGGCGCTCCTCAGGTATAAATGCTTGGGGTCTTTCTAACCGCTCGGGTGTTGACTGACCTTTTCTTTGCAAGTAAAATAAAACCTTGCAAGCTGACAGAAGTCTCTATTTCATTCTTCACCAGAAACGGGAAAAACTACAATTTGGTGTCAGATGTGGGATCCCTGGAGCGATCGTCTGGGACGGAGCTGGAGTCAGTGACAGGCCCATCCTGGAAGAAAAAAGACCTCCAACCTCCAACCTCAAATCTCCCAGATCATTGCCGCTGGGATTCCACGAACGCAACTTCATCTGGTGAGCACTGAAATATTCACAATTGCCATTTCACTCTTTAAACACTTCCTGTTCAGTGTAGACATTTTCAACTCTCTTCATTAACCATTGTGCATGTACACTTTGACGTCTCCCTCTGGTAACATCAGCATCAGTTAACAAAAGCATGCATTATAGACACCATTAGTGAGTTTATACAACCTTAATCTGTCTGATCATTTCAGCTGTTTTCTGATACCTATTGTGATTGGATGGCTCATGGTAATAGTGGAGTGTTTCTCATAAGCACAACTAACAGGAGAGCGTTACAGGCTGCAAGCTTCAATAAGAACTCCTACATGTATTAAACCTTTAATTGTGTTGTTTATAGTTTTTCCAACTGCTGATTTCAGTGGATATTTGGTTGCCATGGTAGTTTAACTTCTCTCTTTATCTCTTTTTGCTTGTGTTATTTAACCAATTCTGGATTGAATCTGAGACATTTTGAAGGCAGAGATTTGAAGGAAGTATCTAATATTTTCACCAGTTGGATTTATGAGTTCCTGCCATATCCTGTGTAGTTTTTGTCCTCAATTTCCAAATCTAGATACTGCTCTTGTTTGCTCAGTTACTCACAAAACATTTCCACCACAGGACTTTAAAAGTAATTGTTCTCATACAAAATAAATATTTCTAGTCCCTGTGTCTCAGTGGGGGACTCCTCCCTCCAGTGTGTTCACTGTGAGCAACACAAACCATCACTTCCATCATTTTTCCCTGAATAGAAGTCGGTGTAAAGCTGGTACCCGCTGCATGTTGGATAGTGCAGCAGTTTGTCGCCCTCTGTAATGATTTTGTAGACTCATGCGAACATGCTCAAGCCAGGCCGATTGCCCCCAAACCCAACAACCCCCGACTACACGCCAAGTCCTCCTCATCGCTTCTGTTTTCCCTCCCCCCTTCGAGTTATCGCTGAATTTGCTGGCAGATGAAAAAAACAGACATGTATTCCTCCCCTCTTCCAGTGTTCCTCTCTCTGTTTTCCCCCAGCAGTAAGAGTAAAATTATAAATCACCTCCCCGCAGACAAAATTTCATGCTCGATGGGTGAACAACTCCAGCATCTGGTGGGGTCCTGTGATGAGGTGCGTTCCAAGTTTCTCCCTCTCCCTGCTTCCCCTGGGCTGATGCAGAGCACAGCCAGCATCCTGCCAAATGTTTCACGCGTGCAGCCGCAGTGATAAGACAAAAAAAAAAAAGCAGATTAATATTTAGCAGGGGCCGCGCTTTTCCTTTTTCCATACTCAACCTGCTCTGCGGCTTCTTCGACGGCACGCCGGTATCTCCGCGGTGGATTCATGTCACATCACAAGGTGTGTGCACACCTGAAGGAGATTCTCCGCGGTGAGCGCACACGGGAGTGTGTCCAAACGTGCCTTGTGTCTCTTCGCAGCAAGCCTGGAGCCAGTGGTCGGCCCCCCTTGGGCTTGAAAACGCATCATATCAGTGATGCTGCAGTGACCTTGGAGGGACTGGAGATGAACTTGTTTTGAAAGCTTCAAATCCAGGAAGAGAGGAAAAAACATTTTAGCTTTGACTTCACATTTAAACACTCAGATGGTCTTCAGTGGTATTTTTAACCTGCCTGGTGGGACTTGTGATGTCAGGACGGATTTAGACTTCCCTTCATTTTATGAATAATCAGATCTACTCGTTCTGACTCAGGTCTGGGGTGTGCGCAACACCAGAATCACCAACCGGTTAAGCAAACTGAGCAGCTCTAGTTCCACTCTGTGCTAAAGTAGACCCAGTCATCACCCTTTCAACATACTTGTGTCAATCCACCACTGAGTGAGTGAGTAAGCACCAGTTTCTGATAAAAAGCCAACTCCATCTGGGTCTGAGGGTTGTTGAGTTGCGTCATGCTGAGCCTCTGCGTACACGGTAGTTGTCACTCGCTCATAATTCCACCTGGTAGTCTCTTAAAGGTGTATACATCCTGTCTTATCCAGCTCAGCAGCCTTTGGTGTAAACCAGACTCCCTGGACTACTTTGCGTAAATGGCATTGGCACTGAAAGGTACTGGATTTGTCACCAACTGTTTCTGGAAGGTGTAATTGCACAAGGGGGAGATGAGTTTTGAGGTTTTGCAATGCTTCCCTGATTTCCAAAAAGAATGCCAAATTTGAATGAATCAGGGTGCTGTTGGCCTAGTAGTTTAAGCATGCGCCCCATGTACAAAGGCTCTAGTCCTTGTTGCAGCGGTCGCTGGTTCAACTCCCGGGCCTCGTCCATTCGCTGCTTGGCTCCCCCCACTCTCTACTCCCAGCATTTCCTGTCTCTTCAGCTGTTCAATCTACTAAAAGGGTTAGGGTTAGTTTACATATGGTGTCCTCTTTGCAAGATACAGTTTAACCTTCATTTGTGGACAGAGTCATGTCTGTTTTAATGCAGTGACTTCCACTGCAGAGTCATGTCCATTTTTAATGCAGTGACTTCCACTACAGTCATGTCTCTTTTTAATGCAGTGACTTCCACTGCAGAGTCCTGTCTCTTTTTAATGCAGTGACTTCCACTACAGAGTCCTGTCTCTTTTTAATGCAGTGACTTCCACTACAGAGTCCTGTCTCTTTTTAATGCAGTGACTTCCACTGCAGAGTCCTGTCTCTTTTTAATGCAGTGACTTCCACTGCAGAGTCCTGTCTCTTTTTAATGCAGTGACTTCCACTGCAGAGTCCTGTCTCTTTTTAATGCAGTGACTTCCACTGCAGAGTCCTGTCTCTTTTTAATGCAGTGACTTCCACTGCAGAGTCATGTCTCTTTTTAATGCAGTGACTTCCACTACAGAGTCATGCCTTTTTTTAGGAGTACACACTTATTGTGTTTGTTGTCCCTGTTCAAACTTTTTAGAAACCTGTTCCTGGCATCAGATTTTAAAATGAGTATACACATTTCATGTTGAATTGGGGTTGTAGCTTAATTATACTGCAAATGCTACAACAAGTTAGCCTTAAATTGTCTGCATGAACAATTTGAGATAACATCAGTACATAATGTATACTATATATGAGGCTAAATCTGTGTTATTAAATGTCTCTGGCTGGATGTTATACCATGCAACTATCCACTTCAAACAGGAACACTACAGGATCCGCCTCCTGTGGACTCATTAAGTGGAGTCCTAACACACCTGAATTAGTCTTGGGGTTGACAGTATCCACGACTTCCTGTGTCATCTTCACGGTTACAACCACTTTGGATGATTCAACATAACAAACATGACTTTGCCCAAACTGACACCCCGACCTCACCTGTCGGAGCGCTCGGTGTCATGGCAGACATCATTAAGCTCAGGGGTCCTCGGTGTTTCTCGGTGCAGCTTGTTAAGCGCTGAGAAAGTGCTGCAATGCAGGAGGAAATAATTTGGCTGTGAATTTAATTCCCAGGCTGCACGACCAACATTTTGGATAAATTAGCTGCTTAAGCTTCACTGCTTTTGTATGTTGGTAATGTGGAAACAGATGGCATGTTTTACTACTTTACTAGGAGGAGTGTGGTTGATATCTAAATCTTTCAGACGGGGACTGTTTCTCTGAGTCGAGATGAAAAGCAGACGGAGCAGTCTGTCTCTTTTTTTTTTTTTTTTGGTGCTGCTGTGGAAATTGGTTTATTCCATTTGATATGTGTGATTAAAAATTAAATCAGTCAGAGATAGTTTGTAGATAACTTCAGCAGTCAATATGAAACTTCAAAATAAAAATAATAAATGACAAGGGGGGAGCTCTCGCCCCAATCAACCAATCTTTATTTGGATGGCGACAAGACAGGGTAAGACTCCACCTTAATCCACCATGAGCATTGCACCTCACAGTATTTAGCTAGTTACAGCAGAGAGGACTAACTTCCTTTAACAGGCAGAAACCTCGAGCAGGACCAGACTCATGTTAGACACACATCTGCTGAGACCGAGTTGGAGAGAGGGATAGAGGGAGATGAAGAGAGAGAGAGGGAGCGGTGATAGTGATGAGACGAGCAGTAGTAGTAGTAGTTGTTGGAGTCTGGGAAGTCTACAGCAGGAGGAACCTACGAGACAAGGGAGCTCAGGGACTCCAGAAAGGTCTATGGTTAGTAACTTTAATGGGACAGGGAGAGTTAAAGTAAGTGATTGGGGTGGGGTGGGACAAGGGGGTGAGATAGGATCCCAGTGTGTCAGTCTTAGCCTATAGCAGCATAACTAAGAGCCGAGACGAGTAGTAGTCTGCAACGTCCACAGCAGGAGGAACCTACGAGACAAGGGAGCTCAGGGACTCCAGAAAGGTCTATGGTTAGTAACTTTAATGGGACAGGGAGAGTTAAAGTAAGTGATTGGGGTGGGGTGGGACAAGGGGGTGAGATAGGATCCCAGTGTGTCAGTCTTAGCCTATAGCAGCATAACTAAGAGCCGAGACGAGTAGTAGTCTGCAACGTCCACAGCAGGAGGAACCTACGAGACAAGGGAGCTCAGGGACTCCAGAATGGACAGGGAGAGTTAAAGTAAGTGATGAGGGGGAGGGGAGTGAGATAGGATCCCAGTGTCAGTCTAAGCCTATAGCAGCATAACTAAGACCTGGTCCAAGCCTGATCCAGCTCTAACTATAAGCTTAATCAAAAAGGAAAGTTTGAAGCCGACTCTTAAAAGTAGAGAGGGTGTCTGCCTCTCCACAGGAGAGGGGCCTGATAACTGAAGGTTCTACCTCCCATACTACTTTTAGAGACTTTAGGTACGATGAGCAGGCCTGCATGTTTGGAGCGTGGTCTTCTAGAGGGGTAATAGGGCACTATGAGGTCTTTAAGATATGAAGGTGTCTCATTATTAGTGCAAAGCATGAGTCTGGTTCTGTTTGAGGTTTCTGCCTGTTCATGACTTGATATTTTCTCTTCTACTAGTCTACTTTTTGCTGATGCTTATTGCTCATATTTGGTCTTGCATATCCTCTCTACACTGAAATGATTTACTGTTCTCTTAAATGATTAAGATAGCAAATTTGGAATTGCATATTCTAATTTGAGAAAAGTCAGGGAACAACAGTTTTGTGAGTTCAGTTTCATCAAAGTTATTAAAACCACAGGGTTTAAAAAAACAGTGTCTGAGGAAGACTGGGAAACTTTTGCACCGTCACCCGGGACCATATGCCGGGTGGATGAAGAGACCAAACGCTGACAACAACAAAGTAAACAAGTCCGATGTTGTAGCAGCAACTTTTGGCACGGACATATGCTCGCCTAACAGGGGAAACAGCTTTTCTCCAAAGCGGAGGCATATGGCCGGCTCCTGTTCCGACAACAAGACGCCGTGTCACCTTGCTCGCCACCTGTAGCCGATGACCAGCAGAGAGAGAGAGAGAGAGAGAGAGAGAGAGAGAGAAAGAGAGGCCGACATACATATTCGCCTCTGCTATTATCCCAAAGGCCATATGCTTATCTTGTTGACCTATTCGGTGTCCGACGGCATGTCATACACTCTGTCACCATGGCCAGGCAGGCGTGAAGAGGAACCTGGATGGGGTCAAGAACACAAAAGCCTTTAAAAAAAAAAACATGGCGGCGGCTTCACAGTCCTGCCTCTCGCTCCCTCCTCTCCTCTCCTCTCCTCTCCTCTATCCCCCCTCTTTTCTTTTCCGTTCTGATGCCGCGCACGTCCCGACGAGCGACAGCGATTTGCATGATGTGATCGGCCTCTGCCTTCCTGCAGCTCTTTAGAAGTGTGTGTGTGCCGGCGTCTGCATGTGGCTGTCTCCGTTTGAGTGTGTTTGCAAGTGTTAATGTGCGCCGGCTGACTGCCAGCCAGCTTAAGCTGCAAGGGAGGGGTGTAGAGAAGAAGAGAGAGAGAGAGAGAGAGAGAAAGAGGCCTATACATATCTCGTAGAGCAATCAGGGAAATGTGCTCAAATACGTGACAGGCAGAGTGCGTCACTTGGCATGCATGTTTAATTCCGTCTGAGGTTTGGGTGTTGTAGCTCTGCTGAGTTAAGGTGAGTTGTTTGTCAGGATGTAACTAGGCCAGATAGCACACACACACACACACACATTCACACACACACACACTTCACTCTTGACTCATCAAAAGAGGCAAGATCTCATCAGCAGCAGGCCGCGTTCGCACTCACGGATATTCAAGGACATTTTGCAGACATCAAAAAGAAAAATATCCAAAAGGGAGAAATTTATAAAAGTGAAGTTATTCAGTAAATTCCACCTTAAGTGTTCCGAGCATGTCTGCCCCGTGTACTTACTTTCCTCCGCCGCTGCTGCTTTTTTTTCTCTTCTTCTCTGAATTATGAAAGCAAGTGAGCTGAAACACTTTCGCCACTTTCCCCCAATTTCTCTTTGGGCATGAAAAATGTAATCACAAGCAAGGCTGCGTGTTCCTCGCCTCACTTTGTGTGAATTACGCTCAGAATCGCTAAAGAAAGCCAATTACTCTCCTGATACACGGAGGAGGAGGAGGAGGAGGTAACACACTCGCTACATGCGAGTGTGTGACGGGGAAGTCTTAAGATGTTTGAACAATCAGGCGAGATTTCAGTAGTGATGATTACACCCAGAAAACGCGACGTATGAGGAGCCGAGTGGGCCGAAATTCAATGCTTCATGCATTCTTTACACGCCATACTTGCTAAATATTCATTCCCCCGTTGTACGAGTTCCTTCAAATGTGTTCCAACGAAGGGTTAAAATATAGGAGGTCCTAAATAGCCGATAAAAAGCCCCACACCTTCGTCTGTCTTTGTTGATTTGTCGCGTCAGTAATGATGCGGTTCAGACGGTGAATCTGGTCCTGCCTGAGGTTTCTGCCTGCTAAAAGACAGCGATAGCAGGGCTCTCAGACTCTCATCCCTCTTGATCCTGTGTGTTTTGACTATCCCGTCATTGTTCATGGTTTACAGGCTGTTCAAGCATGAGTCTGGTCCTGCCTGAGGATTCTGCCTGCTAGTAGATAGTGAAAGCAGGGCTCTCAGACTCTAATCCCTCTGGATCCTGTGTGTTTTGACTATCCCATCATTGTTCATGGTTTACAGGCTGTTCAAGCATGAGTCTGGTCCTGCCTGAGGATTCTGCCTGCTAAAAGATGGTGAAAGCAGGGCTCTCAGACTCTCATCCCTCTGGATCTTGTGTGTTTTAACTATCCCATCATTGTTCATGGTTTACAGGCTGTTCAAGCATGAGTCTGGTCCTGCCTGAGGATTCTGCCTGCTAGTAGATAGTGAAAGCAGGGCTCTCAGACTCTGATCCCTCTGGATCCTGTGTGTTTTGACTATCCCATCATTGTTCATGGTTTACAGGCTGTTCAAGCATGAGTCTGGTCCTGCCTGAGGATTCTGCCTGCTAAAAGACAGTGAAAGACGGGCTCTCAGACCTTGATCCCTCTTGATCCTGTGTGTTTTGACTATCCCCTCATTGTTCATGGTTACAGGCTGTTCAAGCATGAGTCTGGTCCTGCCTGAGGATTCTGCCTGCTAAAAGATGGTGAAAGACGGGCTCTCATACCTTGATCCCTCTGGATCCTGTGTGTTTTGACTATCCCATCATTGTTTATGATTTACAGGCTGTTCAAGCATGAGTCTGGTCCTGCCTGAGGATTCTGCCTGCTAAAAGACAGTGAAAGCAGGGCTCTCAGACTTTGATCCCTCTTGATCCTGTGTGTTTTGACTATCCCATCATTGTTCATGGTTTACAGGCTGTTCAAGCATGAGTCTGGTCCTGCCTGAGGATTCTGCCTGCTAAAAGACGGTAAAAGCAGGGCTCTGAGACCTTGATCCCTCTTGTTCCTGTGAGTATGACTATCCCATTTTGGATCCAATTTCATTGTCCATGGTTTTCAGGCTGTTCAAGCATGAGTCTGGCCCTGCCAAGGGATTCTGCCTGCTAAAAGACAGTAAAAGACGGGCTCTCAGACATTGATTCCTCTTGATCCTGTGTGTTTTGAGTTACCATTTAAGATCCAATTTCATTCATTTCAGCCTGCGTCTTGAGCAGGAAGCATGTGGGACAGAAGGAAAGAGCAGCAGAGGAAGAAGAAGGAAAAGAAAAGAGAGGAAGAGGCGAGAATAAGTGGGACGGTTCAGGAGGGCGAGCAAAAACCACTTTGGAAAGAAAGCAAGAAGAAAGAGGAGAGATTAGTCGAGGGAGGGAGGATGGAGGACAGAGGAGGGAGAAGGGAGCACTGAAAGGAGGAGGGTGGTGGTGGGGGCGGTGGGGCCTCGAGGGGGGGGGTGCTGCGAGGTCAAGGTTCCAGTCTTTGGTGTGAGGTGGCCGCCAGCACGTGTCCGCCGCACGTTGCAGCTCTCAGTCTCAGCGGGGTGAAGAGGAAGAAGGGGAGGCAGAGAAGAGAGGATTCACTGTAAAAAAAAAAAGAAATGGAGCAAAGAGAGAGGAGTCCCCTGCTTGCTCTTTCCCTCCCCCCCTCCCTTCCCTCCTCTCCTCCTGCCCCTTCTAACTGGCACACAGAGAGCCAATAGCTCGGGTTAGTCCTCTGGCGTGGAGTCCTCCCTCCTCTAATCGCTGGAGTCGATGCAAAAAGGCAGGAAAAAGGCGACAGAGGGCCCACATGGCACGAGGACATACAGCGTTAACAAGTAATTAAGAAGATACCACATACATAGCGTTCATTCCGCTAATTGATTCACTGACTTAATTGACTCCCAATGAATATATAATGACAGCAGCTGTCATACTTTCAGTTTGAATGAACTTGCAGAGCGGCTTTATCTGGAAGCCGGCGCGGGTGGCATTATTAAAACGCGTTATTACATCATACACTGGAGTATTGTGGCAGCAATGTAAAGCTAATCATGTTTGCTAATGCTGTGTTTGCCGAGCCTGGAACAACCAGATAGACCGGGAATACTCCGACACTTATTGCTTTTTTTCATTCAGTCGTTATTCAGGTTTGTCTCGGAGCCAAGCGTCGGCCAGTGTTTGGCAGAGCTGTCGCTGCTTTTCTTTACTGTGTTTGTGCTGCTAATCCTCAGCTCCACAGTGCTGACCACGGGCTTTAGTGTTAGTCCAGGGGAGATTATAACCCAGCAACAGGTCAGTGTTGAAAAACGATTTGAGCTCTATTGTTTTAAAAACTATGTCCTCCAGGTCATTCTAAGGAATCTTGAGGTGAAGTCCCTCCACTGAGTTCTAGGTCTACCTTAAGCTCCCCAAGGCATCCTCATCAGATGCCTGAACCACTTCAGCTGACTTGTTTCAATGCAAAGGACTACTACTACTACTCCAGCTCCCTACTGAAGTCCAAGCTCCTTACCTTATCCTGAAGGCCGAGCCCAGACACCCTTCAATTCCCATTCTTACCCACTTGTGAACAAGACCCTGATACATCCACTGTTAAATTAATCTTAAGTATTTAGTTAACTAAATAGGGTCAAAACCTTCCCTTTCAGATTATTATGATGTAATTTGATGATATCGCGACCGTACATTATGTCCTGTAAAATGTAATGACCACTTATAGCCAGCAGGGGGCCAAGTTAAGTTGCTTTTACTTATTCAGCATCCAAAATTGAGTGAAATCTTCAATTTTAATAGTATTATGTTGTAATTTATGTAATGTTGTACAAAGTTCAATGGCTTTGGTTTATATAAACCAACTTATTTTGCATTTTGGATGTTACTTAATTTTTTAAAATGCTTTATTTATAGTTTTTTCATTTTACAAACAAGAACATTTATTCCCTACGTCCACCCAACCACCCTTAAATAGAGACAAGAGTGACAAGAATGAATAAATACATTAAATAAATGATAATAAAAGTAAAGGCAGTAAGAATCAATCAATCAATCTTTATTTGTATAGCGCCAAATCACAACAAACGTTATCTCAAGACGCTTTTACAAACATAGGAGGTCTAGACCCAACTTCAAGACAGGGTAAGACTCAGTCTGACCCCACCTTAATCCACCATGAGCATTGCACCTCACAGTATTTAGCTAGTTACAGCAGAGAGGACAAACTTCCTTTAACAGGCAGAAACCTCCAGCAGGACCAGACTCATGTTAGACAGCCATCATGCTGAGACCGAGTTGGGTCTGGAAAGGCAGATAGAGGGGAGTAAGAGAGAGAAGTGATAGTGATGAGATGAGTCCAGATCGTCCACAGCAGCTCAGAGGAACCTACGAGACAAGGGAGCTCAGTGACTCCAGAAAGGTCTATGGTTAGTAACTTTAATGGGACAGGGAGAGTTAAAGGAAGTGATGAAGGGGTTGGGGGGGAAGGGGGTGAGCTAGGATCCCAGTGTGTCAGTGTGCCAGTTCCCCCGGCAGTCTAAGCCTATAGCAGCATAACTAAGACCTGGTCCAAGCCTGATCCAGCTCTAACTATAAGCTTTATCAAAAAGGAAAGTTTGAAGCCTACTCTTAAAAGTAGAGGGGGTGTCTGCCTCCTGGACCCTGACTGGTAGATGATCCCAAAGGAGAGGGGCCTGATAACTGAAGGTTCTACCTCCCATACTACTTTTAGAGATTTTAGGCACAACTAGCAAGCCAGCATGTTGGGAGCGTAGAGTTCTAGAGGGGTAACAGGGCACTATGAGCTCTTTAAGATACGAGGGTGCCTGATTTTTAAGAGCTTTGTAGGTTAAAAGAAGGATTTTAAATCCTTCAGTGTAGAGAAGCTAACACTGGAGAGATGTGCTCCCTCTTCCTAGTTCTAGTCAATACTCGAGCTGCAGCGTTTTACTTATACTTCCATAATTAGCATTGTAAACCAAAAATAAATAAATAGAATAAAAATGTCTCCTTTACATTCATAGACATCGTTTTGGATTTTTTTGAGACAGTTTAAATTCTTCACATTGTTATGTTCTAATCTTGCAGTTTAGGTTGTACAAATTCCAGTCATTTAATATGTAAATATCCAGTATTACAGGAAATAACATATCACTACAGACTCTGACTGACTGTAGTGGATTTCTAAGGTTGTAAATGTTGTTATTTTTTCCATTAATAGTGATAAATGAGGTCTTCAAGCTCTGTAGCTACGGTCAATTAAAACAGAATCAAATAAGGAGCTGCATCTCTGTCCTCGCAAGCCTCAACATCCCGTCATAGTGGATTCTGAGCCTCCTAACCCCCCCCCAAAAAATGGACCAAAGGTTGTGTCATGTGGGATTATTCCCGGCTCACAAAAAAAAAAAAAAAGGAAAAGAGAGCAAAAAATGTGAATGTCATTTCAAAAGTAGGTTGAGCAAGTCAAAAATAGCTTCAAAGGCCTCCGACTTGAGAACAAAATCCCAAGAGTAAGTCTTCTGAGGTACGGGGGAGAAAAAAAAAGGAGATTTGATGAAGGTTTTTGCACATTACAACATACCTGCTGCTTGCTCGGCGGCGTTTTTCTTCACGCACTGTATCAGTTTACACGAGGAGAGCGACTGTGACTGGGTGTCTTTGGAGAATCGAAGGGAGTAAATGCTGTTTTCTTGGTGTTCATTGTCTGTTTGACTTACGCTCAAGCCTGGAGAAGACACCGTAATTACAAGTTGAAAGAATTCTTTTATGCAGTTGGAATAAATGCAAATAATGATATGATACGTCGCGGTGATTACCAGGGGTGGCAAATTCAAAAGAAATAATTAACCTTTGTAATATTCGCCCGCTTTTGTATGAAAAATTTACCTCAGAGAAAGTAAAAGCAAGAGTCCTAAAGCGGTGTCGTTTTATTGGCACAAGCATCCTTCATTTTGTCTCTTAAAGTCCTCGGCTTAGAGAGTACTTGGCCACCAGCTGCCCTCCGTGTAAACCCGCCTCACACCAGAGCGGGGCGAAAGGGCATCGTAGAGCGCCGCCATCCCTGCCCATCCGCTCAACCACCTGTTTGACATTCTGCCCTCTGGATAAAGGTTCCAGTGCAGCAGAGCCTGTGATGCCTCCCTGAGCAGGGATTTTCAAGAAATAACAGACACCACTGTGAAGGGTAATCCCTCTACAATAGTTAGGCACTGAACGGCATAAGAAAGGTTTGAAAAACTGGATGCGTGCTCGGGTGTTAAAAAAAAACCCACAGGATATTTATTCACATGTTGAATCTAAAATCAATCGTTTGAAATGTTGCCTTTTTCTGTTTTTACAGAAATGATATAAAATCCAAAAGAACAACATGAATAAGTCCTTTGTTGTTCATTTGTTGGGTTTATTTTTTTAGTGCCAAGACCAAGCAGCAACCTCCAGTTTTGGAAAATAAAGCAGGAGTGCACAAAAATGCAGTTCCTCAATCAAGCCATCTTTATTTGTATAGCACCAAATCACAAACATTATCTCAAGACTCTTTTACAAACAGAGCAGGTCTAGACCACTCTATGTTAAATTATGAACAGAGACCCAACACCAAGACAGGATAAGACTCAGTCTGACCCCACCTTAATCCATCATGAGCATTACACCTCACAGTATTTAGCAAGTTTCAGTGGTGAGGACAAACTTCCTTTAATAGGCAGAAACCTTGAGCAGAACCAGACTCATGTTAGACACACATCTGCTGAGACCGAGTTGGAGAGAGGGATAGAGGGAGATGAAGAGAGAGAGAGGGAGCGGTGATAGTGATGAGACGAGTAGTAGTCTGTAACGTCCACAGCAGGAGGAACCTACGAGACAAGGGAGCTCAGGGACTCCAGAAAGGTCTATGGTTAGTAACTTTAATGGGACAGGGAGAGTTAAAGGAAGTGATGAGGGGAAGGGGGTGAGATAGGATCCCAGTGTCAGTCTAAGCCTATAGCAGCATAACTAAGACCTGGTCCAAGCCTGATCCAGCTCTAACTATAAGCTTTATCAAAAAGGAAAGTTTGAAGCCGACTCTTAAAAGTAGAGAGGACCCTGACTGGTAGATGATTCCAAAGGAGAGGGGCCTGATATCTGAAGGTTCTACCTCCCATACTACTTTTAGAGACTTTAGGTACGACGAGCAGGCCTGCATGTTGGGAGCGTAGTGTTCTAGAGGGGTTATAGGGCACTATGAGCTCTTTAAGATATGAAGGTGTCTCATCATTAAGAGGCTAATGGAGATTCAAATAGAAACCTGGTCTTAAGACTTCATTGTAGAACTCAAAGAGAAGTCTAGGTTTTGCATAATTAGGGGCGTGGCATGTTGAGTGACAGGTGTGCGCATTATTGTTCGCCAAGCAGCCAAAGCCTTCCCTAAGATCCACCTTTTTGCCATTGGCAACCACCATCATTGGGCTTCAAAACACCTCCAGTCCTTGTTACCTTGTTCCCGTGTTCCTTTGCTCCTTCGCCAAAGAAGCATGCACAACAGGACAACACACATGTTGCAGTTATTCCCTGCAAAACACCAAAAGCATGCAACAGCACGTCATCCACAAAGAAGTTAAGTTTAGATAGAGTGCAAAAGGCTCAAAGGAGTAGTAGACAGACACTTTAATTAACTTGCATTCCTCAAAAGTCTCAGTGGAAGCAGGTGGATAATAAGCCCAGTATAAAACCCATCCGTCACAAAGCTCCTGCCTAGAAAAATATTTGAAAACTGAAAGAAAACTCCGCTGAGATTATCTAAAGAACGGACACAAGGTTGTGGTTTCACGCTCATTAGAGTTAAACCTCCAACCTAAAGTTCACTGAGCAGCTAATGCACTCCTTTGATCAGACGTTTTACAGTCTGCTTATGGCTTCCTGTTATCCCGCGATTCCAAGCACTCAGCAGTATCAGCGCTATCTGCATCCCCCACCTGCTCCAGTCGGAGCGTCTGTGGGGCCGGTTGTTCCGTTTGGGTCAGCTACTTCCACTGCAGCGGGTCCACACAGGCTGAAACTCCCCCCCTGTGTTTGAAAGCTTTATGCTTCTTTATTGCTTAATTAGTTCGCTACTGCTGAGTTAGGTCAGATGGTTATTGCACGTGAAAATGTTGAATATACATAAATCTGACCCTGAGGAGTTGGGACCAAAAAAAGAAAAGTTTTCAGACTTGTTTGTTTTTGGCCTTAAACCAAGAGCACAAGGACTGAGGTTTTGACTCTTTGTTTTTCAGCTGGTAGCTTTATATTTGAACTAAAGACTGTTATTTAAAGCTGCTGTGAGGAAGTTTTGTTTTGTGTAGATTCTGGCGCCCCCTTGTGGACAAACTGATACCTCTTATCTCTTGTCCTATACATGCAAAACTAGTGTAGTCGACTTTATGTGATTATTTTCCATGAAACAGTCAAATAAAGGCTGTTTCTGAAGTGAGATGTCCATCTGGTCTGACACCTACCCCCTCAGGGCGGTTTCAGGCATTCAAAATGACAACAGAGAAGGTGTCAGTGTTGCTGATGGTCTTGTTTGCTATTGAAGGTCATAAAGAGGCATCAGTATCATTTTCAGTCTCCTCACAGGGCCTTTAAGGTGTGATTAAAGGGAACTCTTCACAATTGGGACAGCCATGTAGCTTCTTTTCAGCTGCTAAACCATAGACTGTAGTATCTGTGACATCAACCATCTCTTCCTGATTGTGTTTTGAAACCAGTCATCGGCGGCAGCCATATTGGAAATGCAAAGCTCAACCACATGGGCTTCATATTTTGAGACCAGAGGTTCCCGCTTGCTGCACACCTGTATTTAGAGCTCATTTTCCTTGTGGTTCAACTGGTTTTATTTTCAGCAGCTGCTGCATGAGTCAACCTTGTTATCAAAGATGCATTAATCCTCCTCTCAGCCTCTTTTTTATCCAGAGGTTTTAACCCCCCAGGCATGCACTCACTTAAGCTACACACAAGTTGACAAGTGCACACATCTCAAACATGAAACCCGATTACCTTCTCTCCTGGATGTCCTTTCTTTAAAGCACCACCTCCAGAGACTCAATGCACTCCTGAACAAAAAGGCCCTTTGAGATTCTGTCGGTTTCAAACCCGTACGAATTGAATGTGAATCAACGGCATTTCTTGCGTGTGCGCGCTCCCTCGGTTCTCACCTTCAGGAAGTGATGACAGCCTGTTATGCCACAGGGTTGCTTTCTGACGCCGCCGGCCTCTTGATTGCAGCGGAGGTTTGAAAAGAAGCCCCTGAGAGGAGGCGCGAGCTGCACGTCCACTCCAATGAAGTGGTTTGGGAAAGAGAAGGAAAGAGGAGGAGAAAACAGAAAGGTAGAAAAACAACTATTTCTGTCTGCATCTGTAATTTTGTACCTGGAAGCAGCATATGCATGTAGTAATTAACATTACAAAGCTCTTCAGATCAGATCATTCAGATATTTATGTAACAAGGGCCACTCAGATCGCATTATGTGGTGATGAAAAAGGAACCAAATAAGACCTCAGCTTCTTCCTCTGCAGGTTTAATCATTTCTTTTGTGAGCATGATAAATCAAATGCTTTGTCATTTCTGTTTTTCCCATCAGTCTCCACGTGGACGTGAAAGTAAGCAGAAGTAATTGCGGTTTGTTCTGAGCCGTGCTTGTCCGTCTCTGTGAGATACTTTCTGCTTGTGTGTAATTACTGTAATCATTCAGTTTTGCAACGCACATGCATGCATGCAAAGTAGATTATCTATTGTAATCTGCAGCATGTATGAAATGAGTGAACTGCATCACGTAATACGGTCAGTCCAACTCAATTTCATGGGGACACTTATTATTGAAACTATACAGGATGTATACTGGATCAGGTTCAGAACACAATGTTCCAGGACACTCTCAAGTCCAGGGGTGTCTAGTCATGCCCCCCAGACACCATACATGTAATGCTTTACAATATTAACATCCCATTAGGTCTAAGGTGGAACCCTGTTACTATAGTCTTGACTTTGCTTTGTTTATGGTGGTTTCTTCTATGTCGTACGACAGAGTATTAGCGCTAATTGATTGAAGATTGTGAGAAAAAGTTGCATTTTTATGAGAATAACGGCCTAATTCTAAGAGGATTAAGTTGCAAGGAATTAAACAGTAACAGTCAGTCCCTCCAGGAAGCAAAATTCAACGCAAATTCAACCAATCAGCGCGATTCAATCAATCAATTTGACTTCCTTGGGACATAAACGTAAGTCCTCACTTGATCGGCACTTTTCAACAACAAAACACGCACAGAGAACGGGTGAAGAGAGGGGACAGCAGGCAGGACAAGTGACCATGACAACGTTGTTATTTATAGATTGAGGGGCTCAGTGTTAGCTTGGTCTCTACCTGCAGCAGGTGTGCTTTATGAACCAGCTCTCCTCACCTCCATGCATCTGTCTCATCTTCATTGAGGATTTTTACAAAGACACAACCGGGGGACGTCTGTTTAATATTTGATGTTTGACGTTGTTTTTAACATTTTAATGCTGGCGGGTGGCTTCTTTGTTGATGTAGCCACAAAATGAAGGTACATTTTCAGTTTGAAGACTTTTAGAATCAATATTGACACTTTAAGTTGCATTTGTTTAAAGTCTAAGTGTTGTGTTGTGATAGGTTGGGGATTTATTCTATTATAATTCAAATCTATAACACAGGAATATTAGAAAGTATAAGTTACTGTGAAGTTAGGGGGGAAAATTCAAGTAAATCTGGCCCCCCTTGTACTCATCAATTCTGGGCTTGGGCCACCCCACCCCCCAAAAATGTGTGTACGCCCCTGCTTTGAGCACAAAGTGAAATCTGAAAGTAAAGGATTCATTCTCTATGATTCAAACTGAGTCCTACTTGAGTAGGTTGCATTTATGATTGAAGCGCATTTCTCAAGATCTCACAATTAGTCCGATTAGCCCCTTAAAGGAATATTTCAACATGTCTTTTTAATAAGAGCAACCTTGCTAGGAGTAATACTTCTGTATTATCTTATTCCTTTAGCAGATATTCCTTTCCCCCTTGAAGGAAAAAAAACACATCCCTGGAGAAACCTGCGTGATGTGTTTAAGGCCTCCTCAGTTCTGTCTTTATGAAGGCATGGGAAAGTACTTTAACAAAATCCTTCATCAAAACTACATTTCATACCCTCCAAACTTGTGGAGGGGATTAAACGTCCTCATTTCTTTTCTACTCTTGGAGTCATTGAAAGTCGATCTGGATAAAAGTGTCAGCCAAATTCCTAAATGTAATATTAATGTGTTCTTTTTCTCCCTTTCAGAAAAGTCCACTGAGTTCTGCAGATCCAGCGCGTCATTATTTCAATAGTATTCCTTTATTGGTAAATGTAGTTGGTTAAAGTGACAGCCGAGTAAATGATGATTGCACTTTAATCAGGAGCATCAATCAAGCAAGTCAATCATTTAATTCAGCTTCACCTCGGTGGTATTGGAGGATTAATGCAGCAGGACGGCTGAGGTCATTTGGATTCAGTGCATGGGTCTAACAGAGAGCGGGGGCACGGCTCAGCAGACAAACGCATATGTCATGTCACGAGTCCATTTGCTGTGCAGTGCTGGAAAAGGCTGTAAAAATAACCTTAAAGGAGGAATTTTAAGAGCCATCATTCTCAAAGAAATAGAAAAAGAAACCTTAGTTCAACTTAATTCTGTTCTGGGTTCATGAAATATGGAGGAATTCAATGACGCACTCAGAGTGAGTTTGGAAGGACGGCTTTGTATTCTTCCATTGACACATTCACAAGTTTAACTTTAATGTTGACTGTGAAAAGTAGCAGCCTTTTTGGCCCCTGATCATGACACAAGAGATAAGAGAGTTGAGCTGCACACTGTTTTTTTTCCCCTTTAATAAGAATAAGTAATTAAAAAACTAACTAAAACATGTCTTATGTTTATTCTATTCAACTTAATCCAGCTAGCCTTGATGTATATCTCATAATCTGTTTAACAAGCTCTGCTGTATGAGACCAAGAAACTGGTGTGCTTCATTACAGCATGCTTAAATCCCAGGCTGCCCTGAACGCAACTCTCACAAGACCCCCACTGTCCCTCAAAGTGATTTAAAGTGGCTTCATTTAGCTGCTCTGCAGAAAGTGACCCTACCTATATGAGCATGTGTCTGTGTTTCCTTTGACTTTATGAATGAACCTGCTGCTACTGAT